>NC_139630.1:27819828-27822328 GCF_964638095.1 Poromitra crassiceps
ACACCGCTCTAAAGTGCACATTTCTCCATTTTCATCTCACCCAAATGGACATTAGACTGTTTTTAGCTGTTGAGCTCTTTGGAAATTGATCATCTTCATCCTTCAGCAGCACATTAAGTCAGAAAGGCCTAAATTAAATTAATATTGTTGTGGCAATTTGTAGAGAGTGGTGACAATTGTGTATGGGGGAAGTGGAATATAGCACACAGTTGACGCTGTGGCTACCGACGCTATGACAAAACGTCCCCCTTGGCTGGCCTGTTTAAGGTTTCACAGACATGACACTTGCAGTTACATGCATTTAATGAGAATCTCCAAATGGATAGATACATGGTAAATGAATACGTAAAATAAATGTAAAATACAATAGATAAAGAATTATCCATTTTACTGACAGATATGTAGATGTAGTGAATTCATGTGTACAACAATCAATCCACGGTCAAATACAATGCAGTTTGCATCTAACTGTACATTTTTGGACATTAACAAGTCTGTTATTTTAACTGAGCAACCACTAGGTGGTGCCAGAGACACATGGTGAGAAGAGAAGGCATTTATTTGGCTCTGTTTCTCTTTTTCTCTGCATTTAAATCACAATTACAGAAAGATATTTTAGTTTTAACATTATGTGTCACTACGTTTGTGTGTCATCCTTCACATTCAACACCAGGAAGCCCAATGGATTTGAGAAGGCCAAGAAGCCACCAACTGAAGGGGGTAAATAGGATCATAACTTATACAAGTCAAGTCAAGTCAAGTCAAGTCAAGTCAAGTTTATTTGTATAGCACATTTCATACACAGAGGCAATTCAAAGTGCTTCACATAAAATGGTTGACAGGAAAAGAAAAGAAAAGAAGAGAATAAAATGGACATTTAAAAGCATCACAACAAAACTTAAAAAAAAGAGTATAAAAAGTGCATTAAGCAACAGGCGCAGCAGTTGCAGAAAGAGCTAAAAACTTAGCTCTTAACTTAGCTTAGCTAATACAGTATTATTATAAACAATGTAGAGAAACCAGGTCTACTCATGGAGGGACATTTGGAAAATTGACATATTTCTCTTGTAAATGCAAGTTATTCACCAACACCAAGTCAGCTGTATCTTCACCAGTAGCTCTACCAACAAGTGGCATCAACTTCTGTGGGTTTTAACGTGTTTAGTACAATTTAGATACAGTACATCTGAAGCCAAAAATGACACAAAGGAAATTATGTCCTTTTTGATTTCTTGTTGCTCTCTGAAATCATTGATGCTTAGCCTTTTATAACCAAATAGCCTATGTTTCTCTAAGGTAGCAACATGCATGTTTCCCTACAGCCTGCCTGTCTGTCAACGTGGAAAATCTTAAATGAGGGAAGCAGCTAGTCTAGCTCCCTTATCAGTTACAGTACAGCTCATCCATATGTCTAAATAATACAAAATAAATGCTTGCAAGAAAAAGGCCACAGCCCAAAATATAAATGATGAAGAGGGAAGTATAATGTACTGTATAATGCAACAATACTTTTGAGTGCCTCAGTGGGCCCCAGATCCTCCACTTTAGCCGTTAGGGCCTTAATTTACTCTGGAATCCACAATCTTGATGATCTTCTGGACCCAGCTCAGAGATGGGTTAACACAGAGCTCAACCTGGATACCATACTTATCCTTCCTCCTCATCTGAAAGCTAGAACAGAGAGAGAGAGAATGAGAGAGAGAGAGAGAGAGAGAGAGAGAGAGAGAGAGAGAGAGAGAGAGAGAGAGAGAGAGAGAGAGAGAGAGAGAGATCGTTCCTGCTGTTGTTGCATTTTGCCTTGTATTTACAACCAGTAACAATCAATCAGGCAATAATTCAGCCAGTAGCAACTCAGTCAGCCAGTCAGGCTCAACTTGGGTATAATTAATTGCAGCAGCAATTAAGCCGTAGTGCTGTTTCAGTGTCAAATCTGTTGCCGGATCCATGTCTTTACACCTTTGGTATTATTATTCTAATTTGTTTTATGTTTTCACACTCAATTATTTTTTCATTATCTTAGCCCTATAACGCCAAGCGTATCATATTTGATACATGATTTTTAGAGCCCTCTAAATCATAAGTGCAAAAAAAACCTGATGTATACAATACGATACATGTAATTTGTGGATAATGCACTAGGGGACAGTGATTTGTGCACCTGAGTGCCTTGTGCTGACATAGCCAAGATGGCCACCTGCAAGGAGTAACCAACATGTGATTTTGCAAGGAGCTCTTTGTCAATTTTGAAAAGGTAAAGGTAAGAAAAACATTCAAATTGTTACTGAAACATCAATAGGAATAGTTACTAGCTTGATGCAATGTAAAATTACTTAACATTTCATAACTTGTGTTTTAGTAAAACAGTGTTGAAATGTAGAGTATCAAATGATATACTGCAGGTATATAAGGTAATTTATCAGCAAATTGGTCAATTGTCATTTTATTGCATTTCATGCATGATGCATATAATCAAGCAACATACAGTCTTTTTATTACTCAA
>NC_139630.1:27827328-27947328 GCF_964638095.1 Poromitra crassiceps
TTTGCTTTTGTTTTTATTTGACACTTGCGTTGGCAATGTATACGTATGTTTCTCATGCCAATAAAGCCCCTTTGAATTGAATTGAATTGAATTGAGAGAGAGGAAGGGGCGGAGGTGTGAGGTACTAATGCTGGTAAAGGAAAGACCATACCATGATCACACCGACACCTCTGCTGTCAGTGTGTGTGTGTGTGTGTGTGTGTGTGTGTGTGTGTGTGTGTGTGTGTGTGTGTGTGTGTGTGTGTGTGTTTGTGTTGGGGGGGGGGGTGCATGGTTTGAATTGCATCAGTATTTTCCGTCTCTTGAAGCTGTAATGGTCATGGATTTGTATTCAATCATTCTTTCAGTTATGTCATGGTTTGTGTTCTGTGAGTCATGTTATTGTTCTAACTCTGCTGTCATTTCAGACCCGGCCACTCCCACCTGCCTGCCTTGCCCCCTAGTTGCTAATCATCCCCACTCTCCTGCTCCTCCTTCCCTAATCAGCTCTCTAGCACCTCTTCAGGCCCATTCATGTACTGCAGATTGTCTTTGTGCTTCATGGCCTTAGCTTCTTCCAGCACTCTTGTTTGTAGCTTTTTGACCCTGACTTTTGGATTTTGCCACAGCCAGATCTTTTGGTTTGTTGCCTGTATTTTGTTCCTTGAATCTTTATTTGAGTAAAGACTATTTACTTTGAACTCTGCCTCTTGAGTCGTGCACTTGGGTTCCATTTTGTATTTGAACTGTGAGACTAAATCAATTTTCATCAAAGTACTGAAATTACAAAATGTTTGATTGTAGTCTATATATATCAGAAGTTGATGTACTGTATTAGTCAGTTAGCTATTAGCCATGTTAAAAGATCTAATAGTCCCTTGAAAGGACAGCTTTTTTATTCTTATATTTTCTGTATTGCAAACAGACACAGGGACTTGGCACCAGATTTTCTCCATAAGAAATGTAATTTCCCATATGAGGTTAATAAGGTGGCTCAGTGGTTAGCACTATTACCTCACACTAACAGCAAGAAGGTCCCGGGTTCAAACCCTGTTCCGTCCCAGGTCCTTTCTGTGTGAAGTTTGCTTCTCCATGGTTGTGTGTGTTTCCTCCCGTATATAAATATATATATAGTCAAGTCAAGTCAAGTCAAGTTTATTTGTATAGCACATTTCATACACAGAGGCAATTCAAAGTGCTTCACATAAAATGGATGACAGGAAAATAAAAGAATAAAAGAAGAAAATAAAATGGACATTTAAAAGCATCACAACAAAACTTTAAAAAAGAGTATAAAAAGTGCATTAAGCAACAGGCGCAGCAGTTGCAAAAAGAGCTAAAAACTTATGACTCATTGGGTTTGCATAATAGAATAAATCAATGTATCTATATTGAGTCCCCCGACATCATGACTATAAGCATGGTTGATTGATTGCCTGAAGAAGACCCGTGTGGGGTCGAAACGTTGCGCTATTTCAATTATTAAATTATGGGAGCTTAACCGGTGTGCGGACATTCATTCTCTCCTACTATAAGCATGACTACACACACATAAAACTCAGGTCTGGGTACGGTGTCCTCTTTTCCTCTATACTGCAGTTTGGACACCAAGCATACCCCCGCTTGTACCTTGCGGGGGTATATATATATATATATATAGCTAATAAATAGATTGTTTGTGCCTGACTATAAAGCGTTTGTAGACCTCCCGTGACTTTAACAGACTGATGTTCAATGGATTGTAGGCCAGAGTTGAAGTTCTCAGTCTCGTCTATTGAGGACGACACTACAGGAAACTTGATTTTGAAGACCTAAATATAACCAAAGTGTGTAGGAAAACCACCTTAAAACAAATATTTGTAATACTTCATTGTATAGAAAACAATATCATCAAATGGAAGAAAAATGTGTGTGTGTGTGTGTGTGTGTGTGTGTGTGTGTGTGTGTGTGTGTGTGTGTGTGTGTGTGTGTGTGTGTGTGTGTGTGTGTGTGTGTGTGTGTGTGTGTGTGTGTGTGTGTGTGTGTGTGGGGGGGGGGGGGGGGAGGGGGGCGGGGCTTTAGCACTGAAAACGTTACATTCAATACATCACATGACATCACATTAAAACAGTGTTCATCTGAGAAATTATTTTGCAGTTTTAAACCAATTCAAATGAGAGAAAAAGGAAAGAAAAATGGAAAAGCGATGAAGATGGTAATCTAACTCATGGGTTACTACTCATTTTTTGGGAGGGGGGTTCTGCTTTATATGGTGTGGTTAAAACATAATTTGGACCAATCAGATTGCTTGCTGGGGTTACAGGTACTCAGTGGGACCCAGAACCCTCCACTTTAGCAGTTTGGGCCTATGGTCTGGAATCCACAACGTTGATGAGGTCCTTTACCCAGTCGTGAGTTGGGTCAGCACAGAGCTTCTTCCTCTTCATCTGAAAGCTATAACAGAGAGAGAGAGAGAGAGACACACACACACACACACACACACACACACACACACACACACACACACACACACACACACAGATCATTCCTGCTGTTGTTGCATTTTGCCTTGCATTTACAGTCATCAAACCAACCAGATAATCAATCAGTCAATAATTCGGCCAATAGCAACTCAGTCAGCCAATCAGGCTCAACTTGGGCATTTTACAATTGCAGTAACACTCCTGAATGTTGTTTTAGTGACAGATGTGTTGCCGCAACCGTTGCACCTTTAGTAGATTATTTTTTAATTAATTGCAGATTTTCTCTCGATTATTATTTTTTAATTGCCAAGTTATCTTAAATGTTTCAGTAACCCAATTTTATTGATGATTTCTTTTTAATCACGGCAGCTGCCATTATGGTGATTGAAAGCTAAAAAAAACAACTGTCTCTATAACATCATGCAGATATTACATTTTATCAGCTAATTCTGAAACTTGATATGAACTGTATAGTATGTCTATAATGACAGATCAATTAAAATGTGGCCTAAAGCCTGGTTATGATAACTGCATGATAACTCCTACACTTGTGCAGGAGTAGCAAAGTCTGTAAGGTTGAAGATCAATAAAACAGGAGATGCAACACTCACACTACACCCTTCTTGGCACACTGACTGTGTGTGTAACTGTAGCTCACCAACAGGCGCTTAGGCACGCGTTTGGGGATAAATGTGAAACAGCATGCATCTGGACCACCGCCGCCTGAGAAACAGACAGAGAAACAACATGAGCAGCACAGATACCATGTGGTCTTCTTCCCCTTTCCGTATGCTTCTCTTGTTCATACTATTAGACATGTATGCTACATTTACAAAGCAGTATAGTGTATAACAGGGTTTCCCAAATAGCGGCCCGCGGCCGGCGAGCTGTGTGGCCCGTGCCGGAATTGCTTTTTTTTTTTTTTTTTACAGTGTACCTGAACGCAACATGCAAGATCTGGCTAAAAGTAATCTCATGTGTATAAATTACAGTTCAACACTGAGGAAGTGTCCAATTGTTCATGTTCAAGTCATTCTAATAGTCAACTTCTGTTAATATTTTTCAATCATCCTGATTAAATCAGGCTAAATGTAATGTAAGAAATTACTGATCAACACTGAATAGGTGTCCAAATGGTCATGTCATTCTGGTCAATACTTCTGTTATAACATTTCAGTCTGGAATATGGAATATTTTTCAATAATCTTGATGACTAAAACGGCTTAAAGTAATTTCATGTGTAAGAAATGATGGTTCTATATTGAAGTAGAAATTTAAATACTTAACTCGTTGGTTTTGGATTTATTTTGCTTCAAGAGTGCATTTTTGTTCTTGTGTGACCCTCAACACAGGCTTTGACACACGGGCCACTTACTGATGCTTAAATTAACCCACTCATATTTTGGTTTATTTCAAGAAAAATATGTTGGCTAGTGGAAATTCTAATTGGCTGGTAAAATGCTTAAAATCTAGCAGCCATTGGCAGGTGTTCAAAAAAGTTAATTTCAAGCCCTCCAGGTGGTGACATAGGAGTGAGCGAGAAAAGGATCAAAGTGGTGGTTAAGACTGAATAATGACAACAGAACTGTTCATTTAAAATGAGTTATTCCTCTATTCCTCTGGCTTCAAATGCACCAAATGTTTCACGCCGCTGCCTTGCGGCCGTCGGCACAGTTCGGCCGCCGACCCTCAGCAAAATGTGGCCCTTGGTGAAAAGTAATTGGGGACCCCTGGTGTATAAGCTTTAGACTCATATATTCAATGGCTGCTGAGGCTTGCTGTGGTTTGGTTTGATTTGATTATGGCATGAATCAATATTTTTGCTTCGGCATTAATAAGTAAGAACAGCATGAACAGAAAAACAAACAAATCAGTTTACCACAGCTAACAATTAAAATTGAAAGCTGTGCAAAAGTTCCCCACAATACAGTGCATGTATTCTATAGCATCAAGTCTATTGCCATTTGCCAATATGTCATATTCAACCAGCAAGCAGGTTTGGCGGTTTCTAGACATTTGACCTCATGGCATTACTCTGACCTGTGGAGACAAGGCAGTAAACTTACTTGGTACACTAGATTCAGCCAAGGTTGAGAAAAGCAGGATGCTGCAGACCACCAGAAGGACTGTCTTCTTCATCTTCATCATCATCATAACTGTCTGTCTCTGTCTGTCTGCCTCGCTCTATCTGTCAGTATGTCCTTCTCTGCCTTGCGTCTTATCCTGCCTCATCCCTAACATCTTCTGTAACGCGATAAGCAAAAACCCTTTTGTGACCAATCATGTAGTGTGTGTGTGTGTGTGTGTGTGTGTGTGTGTGTGTGTGTGTGTGTGTGTGTGTGTGTGTGTGTGTGTGTGTGTGTGTGTGTGTGTGTGTGCGTGCATGCGTGCGTGCGTGTACACACCCATGTACCCTTCTAATAGTGTGTAGTGTAAAACTTGCAAACACACTGTGGTCAACACTGATCTAAAAATGAGAGGGAGAGAAACAGCCGAAGGGGCGGAAGTGTTTTTTGTTTTTTGGTAGGGAAGGAAGCGTTGCACAAAATGACAGAGCACCCATACAGTATATACAAGTCAAACATCTCCTCCCACTGATGTGCGTGGGGGAAAGAAAACAGGTGAAAGCAATCAACCATTAAGGTGAATCATCACAGGGTGCATCTTGCTTCACATGAAAAACAAAATAATGGAGAAAGACATTCTCAAGACATAATACACAAAAAAAGTACAATTTAAGATAGTATAGCCTAGTGTAGGAAGCAAAGTTGTCGGTACACTAGAAAATACAGTAAACAAGGAGCAAGGGCAAGTCTAAAACAATTATGTAGAAAAACATTCTATAGGCGGTTTTCACCAGAGCGCAACCCCACAGCACTTCCTTTTTCTCAGCATTCGGTAAACTGCTAAAATATTCACTCGACATCGTTACTTTTGTTTTCGCTGCTCAGCTGTATAGACGGTTTTCACGGAATGGTCAGTCCTGCACTTGAATGTTTTTTTTTCTTTTATTTCCATAGCAAACACTGCAACAGGAAGTGAGCGGGGGTTCAATTTAGAATGTTTTTGTTGTCAAGTTAAAACCATCTATAGAGAAACATTTAGAAAAGGAGGGGCCAAGGCAGTTGCTCTGCAAAGGGTAGGATAAAGATGCCCACACATAAATATTAAAATAGAAATAAAGAAATAAGGGAGGGATGACCTCCAGGGCAGCTAAAGTGAGCAATGCTAATGTCAGACAGGATGTAGGCTGATCACAAATATCTAAGTGAGTCTGTACTCACAGATGAGGGTAAGTGAAGAAGTCTATCAAACGTAACAAAAATTAAAGGAATGGTCTAATATCGAATGACTCATTCAAGCCTCTGGCAAAGGTGTCTAAGGTAGAGATCCAGAAAGCTTCCCTCCTAAGGAGTAAATTATTAATATCACCTCCCCTAGGTGGCAGTTTGACATGCTCTATACCAAAATATTTGAGTGAAGAGATACAATGTTTGGCCTGGAAGAAATGGTGCCACAGGATTCTTAAAATCCTTAGTCCTAATATCACTCCTGTGTTCAGATATTCTGGTTTTTAAAGCTCTGGAAGATTTGCCAATGTAGACTGATCCACACAAACATCTAATCATATAAATAATATTCAATGTGGTACAGCTGATGATACCCTTTATTTTAAATGTTTTACCCCTCACTGGATGGTTGAATGTATGACATTTGTGGGTGAATTTACATTGGGCACAATCACCACATTTATAGTTACCATCGGGAATGTTATTAAGAAAATGTGAGGGTGTGGGTTGCCTCAAATGCGACCTGACCAGGAAGTTCTTCAGGTTGGGAGGTCTTCTGTAAACAACACGTGGTGAGACAGAAAAAACCTTATTCAGAGCAGGATCAGAACTTAAAATGGACCAGTGTTTTTGAACAATTTTTTCGAACTGCCTGCCAAGGGGAGAATATTGGATCAGACAATTGATTGGTTCAATCAGGAGAGGCCAGTTGGTAGGGTTAGACAAACTTTATTTAGCAATCGGCGTGCATGGCAAATGCTTTGGCGCTTGACTCCATTGGCCAGTGGCGCTGCTCTTGAGGCAGAGGAGGGCGCCTGCATGGGCTAGGAGATCCCCCCCCCGTGGGGGATCAGGAGTCAAGACTCGTTGGTGGCGGACTGGGGAGGTGGGTGGGGCAAAACAACGCTTCGGAGGCCGGCTTCGGGGGAGATGGACTGCCGTGAGCTGCTGCTGCTATGATCGGCCAGAGAGAGAGAGGTGACGTAGAACCCTTGCTATATATATGAGGATTAACTGACGTCATGTTTGACGTCATAGCAGACGTCATACTAGGATTTTTGACTGACCACGTTATGCTAGAACTTGACTGACGTCAGGGGATGATCGGATTATGCGTGAGTGGCCTTCTGCTTGAACTATGGTCTGGAGACCTCACTTCAATCAGGAGAGGCCAGTTGGTAGGGTTAGACAAACTTTATTTAGCAATCGGCGTGCATGGCAAATGCTTTGGCGCTTGACTCCATTGGCCAGTGGCGCTGCTCTTGAGGCAGAGGAGGGCGCCTGCATGGGCTAGGAGATCCCCCAAAAGGAAGATCTGATTACCGGAGGTTAATTGAGATCTGCAGGCGCCAGTAGTTGATTGCACTTTTCCGGCCTTCGACCTTTTTAGCGACTTACAGCTATTTGCGGCTGGCGCTCCCAACTCGGTCGGGCACCTCGCGATAGCGCTTCCCAGCTTGGCCTACCTGGCCGCCTTGGCGCTTCGCGATCGTACTTTCCGGCCTTCGACCTTTTTAGCGACTTACAGCTATTTGCGGCTGGCGCTCCCAACTTGGTCGGGCCTTCGATCTTGCTTTTCCTGCCTTCGACCTTTTTAGCGACTTACAGCTATTTGCGGCTGGCGCTCCCAACTCGGTCGGGCACCTCGCGATAGCGCTTCCCAGCTTGGCCTACCTGGCCGCCTTGGCGCTTCGCGATTGTACTTTTCCGGCCTTCGACCTTTTTAGCGGCTTACGGCTATTTGCGGCCGGCGCTCCCAACTCGGTCGGGCCTTCGATCTTGGTACATAAAAATTTAGCTTGGCGCTTCCCGGCTTGGCCTACTTGGCTGCCTTGGCGCGACTACCCTGACTTTCTGCTCTCTCGAGTTGAAGATGGCGGGGCTGCTCCTGCAGCCGAACGTGAGCCTGACGGCGAAGTAGAACCTCGACTCCCATTTGATTCCGAACAGCGGCCATTGGGAGGGATGGATGGGCATGACTTTGAAGGCGTCCGAGATGTGGCCTTAGAGAGCTGGGCGCCTCTCCCCGCAAACTTAATAAGGAGGATGGCGTGGTCTACTGTGGCGTAGTGGAGGGAGAAGGGTTCGGGGGGAATTAGGCTATTTATGCTGGAGGTGGGGCCGTGCCGGGGTGCCGAGAGGTCGATTATCATTCTTTTCTTGCCGGAATATTTGCGCGTGGCGATGCCTATTGGGCTTGTCCGGAACACCGGGAAGGGGGGGGCCTTGAAGGGGCCGATTAGGAATCCCTTAGATAGTTCTTTGGCGAGAAGTTGGGAGACTACTTCGGGTTCCTTGAGGGCGGATTGCAAATTTTTTGATATGTGGGGGGCCAGGGGGGGGGAGACTACGCCTATCCTGAACCCCTGGGAGAGGCCGGACAGTAGGTAGTCGACGAAAGGGCGGTTGGGGTGAAGGGACAGCTCCTGTGTTAGAGCTGGGACGTCGATGGGGGTGGAGGGGTGGAGTTTTAGTATTGCCGAAAGCCCGATCTCTCCCTCTTGAGGGTCAGCTTTGGGGGGCGGTTCCTTCGCGGGCAGGCGGAGCGGGGGTGGGCGTCCCCGCAGAAGCTACATGAGTGCAGGAAGGAACAGTTAGGGACCGTGCACACGTTCTCGTTGAAATATTTGCAGAGCGTGTTGAGGCCAATGTTACGCACCTGGTTGCCTGCCTGGGAGGACCCGCTGGTGCCGGGCGCCTGGGAGGGGGCGGCGCCGGACTGAAAGGCCGCCTTTGGGCAGAATTGTGCGGAGTGCCCCGGTTCGCCGCATGAGTAGCAGGTGTTCGCCGGCCGCCCGCTAACCAGCTTCATGAATATCTGCATGTCCATGACGGACCAGTCAAGCCGCCTATTTGCCCGAGTGATCATCAGGGCGGCTTTAGCGGAGAATGCTTTATGATATTGGTAAAATAGTTTACCGTGGCTGGAGTAGAGATCCCCTATTAGCGCTAGATATTTGTCTAGCTCATGGCGGCGCTCTGGATACACTTCGCAGATCACGTCACGGTAGACGCCGAACGTGTTCAGGAAGTCACATAAGGACAGGTCTTTGGGCAGGCGGGGGTCGGACGACTTTAAATAAACAGGGCCATCTGGGTCACCCGTAGCTTTCCTTTTACACTCGGGAGATGGCAGGAGTATGCTAACTAAGTTGATGTCTCTGCCCTTTAAAATCTGGGACCTTAGCCTGGGCGAAATATCAGCACAGGGAGAAACAAAAGACATACCGAATGGGCTGGCAGGCATGGCGGACGCCAGAGTGTTCATCTGGGCGGGTTGGGTGGTGGTGGGGAGCATATCAGCTTGCTGCATGGGCGGAGGTAGGATCGGCTGCTGCGCCGGGGTTTCCAGGGCGCTCAGACGGGCTTCTACTGCTCTGCTTGCATCTAGCAGAGACAGCAGGATGGCTCTTGACGACCCCTGTCGGCTCGGCGGAGCTACGAATGGGGCCGCTTCCGCTTCCGGGGCGGCGGCCTGGAGGTCAGTGCGACCAGGAAGGACGAGGCGTCTCGCGGCGGCCCCGCGGCCTGCGTTTCCCCGGCGGCTCCCGGCTCTCGGGGCGGCTGCCTCTACTGGTCTTCGCCCGCGGCCTCTCGCGCGTCCGCGCCGAGCGGCCTCTCCTTCCGGCACGCTCGCACGCGTACTTGGGCGTCCACGGGCCGTCGTAGTGGCGCGCCCCGTGCCACGGGAACGCGTGCTGGGCCTTCTCGTTGGGGCTATGCTAGCAGCCTGTGCAGCCTGTGGTCCAGCCACTTCGCCAGCGTCTTCATCAGAAGACTCGGAAAGCAGGTACGCTCCGTGGCCGGTCCGGAACAGGGAAGCGATGTCTAAGCTGTCGTCGCTGTCCATGGACAGCTCTGGCTCGGAACTCGACATACCGGAATGGAGTGGGGAGCGTTGAAATCTGCGGTGAATAACCACGGGTGGAGAAGGCTTGAGGATGCTGATTCGGTCTGCAGATGTGGAGCAAAACACGCTTCGGAGGCCGCAAAACAACGCTTCGGAGGCCGGCTTCAGGGGAGATGGACTGCCGTGAGCTGCTGCTGCTATGATCGGCCAGAGAGAGAGAGGTGACGTAGAACCCTTGCTATATATATGAGGATTAACTGACGTCATGTTTGACGTCATAGCAGACGTCATACTAGGATTTTTGACTGACCACGTTATGCTAGAACTTGACTGACGTCAGGGGATGATCGGATTATGCGTGAGTGGCCTTCTGCTTGAACTATGGTCTGGAGACCTCACTTGTTCTCCGTTATGTCTCTCTCTAGTGGAGAGACAGTCAACGTGTGAACAATGCTGAAATCTATTGGAAGCTGGTTCAATACTGTTCAGGATAGCCCCGCCGTCGAAAACGTGTCTCAAGATCCTTTGAGTGCATTTTAAAAGCTACATCTGAACTGCAGGTCCTACGTATACGCTTAAATTGGCCAATAGGAATACCCTTTTTGAGAGGTGTGGGGTGGTAACTGTCAGCATGGAGGAGGGAATTACAGTCTGTAGGTTTCCGATATAAATCCGTGCTCAGTCTACCATTGGCTTTGTAAATCAAAATGTCAAGGAAGTTCATACGTACAGCATCAGAGGCTATGGTAAATTTAAGATGTTCACTGCTATCATTTAGAAATGTGTGAAAAGCAGCTAACTCTGAGGCAGACCCAGTCCAGATCAAAAAAATGTCATCAATGTAGCGTTTCCAAATTTGGATAAAAGGTAGAAAAGGATTACAATTCTTGTTGAGAATAAAATTGGTCTCAAGAAGGCCCACATACAGATTTGCATAATTGGGAGCCATTTTGCTACCCATGGCAGTCCCACGTTTTTGTAAGAAGAAGTGTTTTTCAAACATATTTTTATTTATTAGTAAGTACTATTTCAGTAAGCTCTTTAAGACAGGCAGTACTGGGGGTGCAAGCAGTCCTCTGATTGAGAAGGTGCTCTATTGCCTCGAGGCCACCTTGACATGGCTGTAACTAGCTATGAGGACGGGGAGGTCCGGACCACCCCTAATATTTCAGAGGTTTTTTTTTTAGCCTTTATTTAACCAGGTTTGTCCCATTGAGATCAAAGATCTCTTTTACAAGAGAGACCTGGCCAAGAAACAGCAGCAACACAAAGTTACAACAAACAAACACATAAACACATACAATTGAAAAACATTAAAATTATCAAATAAAACATTTGCATACAGACAGCCTGTTCTCAAGAGATTTTACCATAGCCTTAAAACCATTTAAGGTTACTAAGCTATTAAGTTTAAGATCAGACTGCAGACTGTTCCATGCGGTGGATGCAGAGAACCTAAAAGCTTTCTTCCCCAGTTCGGACTTTGGGAACAGAAAATTGTAGAGTGTCCTGAGAACGAAGATTGTAAAAAAATAAAACAATCTGCATGGAAAAGCATGAAAAACACGGGATCGCTTTTATTTTGAAACTGTGGGTGTAGAGTTGGTTTGCACCCTGTTTGGTGGTCCACCGGTTTGTGGAAAACAAGGTTGAGATGTTGTATAAGGCCTATTGAGATGTTGTATAACCAGGTTGCTCAACCACAGTTTGTCGTCAACATGTTTTTGGGGAAATATGGTAGTTCATCAAATTGATGTTCCATAAGATTGGGAAATAACACTGAAGGCCGAAAATTATGTTTGGAGGATCATCAGTCTCTGAACATTGAGCAATATTCTATTGAATGGTTTTATCCTGAAGCAGTAGAGCCAGGTCACGATGACTTTGGCATAGAGCTAAGTGACATTCTTGCCAGGAAAATGTGCTTTGACTGACCAAGAGTGTATAAAACAGGGCTTCACTAAGACACTGTTGGGGGCTTTTACACACATGCGTCGCCTTCTGTGAGAGCATCCTTCTGCTCTCACAGAATCTATCATCTGTATCATGCTACTTTTTGAGAATAAACCTCACTTTGAAGAAACGATACTGGACTGACTTCTCATTTGAAGAACATTGCATTTCATACAGATAAACCATATTAGGGTTTTCATGTTTTGTTTTGAGAAGAGGGGGCAGGAGCTCAGAAGGGGAGCTGCCCGGTTACAATTAGGCCGTGTCAGGAATTTAATACCCGACAAAACGAAAGGCAGGTCAGGCAAGAAGTCATCTGACGCCGCGTCCGCGGTAACTTGATTCCGAGAGAGCAGCAGCATGGTGGTGAGTGATGACTGTCTGTCTGCCTGGCGAGATAATTGAAGGTGAGCGAGCTGCGAGACAGTGAGCGAGTGAACGACAGACAGTGAGTGACACTGACAGATTTTTTAGCAACAACCAAGAAAGTAAGTGTCTAGTCTGTCTCTTAAGTAATGTTACCTGTGTGACACATTGGGATGCTACTGGCTAATCATGCATGATGCCAATTGCCAAGCTCCCGAAGTCAGGTATGCAGGTGGCTATATGCATGGTTTCAGTTTCATGACCCAATAAGTAACAAAAAGAGGTGGTGTAAAGTTAAAAACAACATAATATATTTTATTTTATTTTTCAATCGTTCCTATCAGGAATAAATAAATGTCCCTCTGTATGTTTTTTTTTATTATCGATGATGACTTTGTGTGTTGTGTACGGCTTGGGTTGTGTACCTGTGTTTGTAGGTGTCATTTTGATATGAATTTGGCTAAAACAGTTTGTGTTTGTTAGTTACAATTATGTTGACAGGAGAGCTGAGCAGGTGGTGACATGAAAGAGAATATACTGAATAATGACATCACAAGAGTATAATCCTAATGTTGATTTAAAATGATATATTACTCTAAATATGGCTAAAAAAGGGGAAAAAACCCCTCAATTTTAATCCGCCTCCCCTTGCTGGACCTCCCCTATTTCGGGACCCTGGTTACGGCCCTGCACCTTGATGTGGGATATTTAAACTCTCCACATCAAGAGTGACCAAGAGCGAGTCCTTGTCCACTGAGTCTAAGGCTTGTATGACCTGAATACAATCACTGGAGTCCCTTACATAAGAAGGAAGTGACAAGACATGTGGTTTCAGGAAGTAATCAACAAACAGAGGAAATATTTTCAGTGAGAGCGCAGATCCCAGAGACAATAGGTCGACCAGGAGGAACATTGGTATATTCTTTATGGAAAATGTCTGATTACAGACAGTCTGTCACAGGTTTATGTACGTAGGCCTATAGTCCTCTCTCTAAGTTATCTTTTCGCTCCTTCCCCTCCACTCTGTCATCAGTGATGTCACATGAGCAGTGGTGATGTCATCAGTGATGTCACTTGAGCAATTGTGATGATCAATGTCAGTCACATTTGCTTCAGTAACACAGCAAATAATATGCATGTAAAAACACATGGGTGAGTGAAACTACAATACACTGGTACTAACCAACCTCCTGACTGCTGTGACAACCCTCCCACTCTCCTGGCCCTGTCTTGCAGGAGCTTGGTGGTTTCTTTGGGTCATTAGGCTGATTGGGTGCACCTGGGCCCGGTGCGCTCTTTGAGCTTTAAAAGCCCACAGACCACTCATTCCCTCCTCACCTGTGTGCACAATTCTATTCGGTTCTTTTGGCTTCTAGTGGTTTGTGTTGTTTTAGTCCTTAGTTTAGTTTGAGGTCATAATTATTATTGCTATAAGTTTGACTCCCTCCTTTTGTTACTTCCTTTAGCCGGGTTGTAAGTAACACAACTGCTAAACGGAAACCTGTGGTTTGAGAGAGGGGCAGGGTCACAACGCAGCAGCATTCAGGACTGTCTAACCAAAGCTGTTGGCGTAGGCTATACAAAGCTATGCACCACAAACACCTGCACGTGTGAGATGTAGCTTTGCTGTACACACACTTTTTATCATTGCTATGAACCTCCATACAGTACAGTATATCTAATATTATAAAATGGCTCTCTCAAATCAAGCAATCTGATTGGTTCACAGCCATTGTATAATTCCAGTAACCGAGTTCAATAACCCATGGCCATGGGTTATTGGTTACCATGGCAACTCTCTTACTAAATGGCAGTGCTGCGCTCGAGACAAACAGCTTTCTCCTGATCTGCTGTATGGAGGGTCACTAGTCGTCATTATGGACGCATGATGGCGCAACTCTCTTACTAAAAGTACCTCAAAAACAAAATGGCGGAGACAACTTTCAGATCCTTGTGAATCGATCTTCGCTTATAACTTTACTAATACTTCGCAGAAAATGATGATTTGTACAAGAATAGACGCGGGCTGAACCCCTCTCTCGCGCGCCCTCACTCTTAACCCCGCATTTCTAAATAAGACGTAACGTTACTTGGTCAGCATACGGCTCTGGTGTCGGGCTTTGGAAAAGCTCTGAGCCAAGCGCCAGGATTGGCCAATGTCGACTTCAGTCTCCAGAACGATCCAATCAAATCACCCGCACGTCTATCTTCTTGCTAGAGGTCCCGCCTTACAGTATTGTTTCAACTGACTCTATCAGAATAAAATGCCAGTCGGACTTATAGTATTATTATTATTATATTATTATACTTGGAACCCTTTTATAAAAGCAATATAGCACTCGAGCAGCGTGTGTTGTGAAATATATCACACTGATAAGCTGTTATCCCACTCGGCCTGCGGCCTCGTGGGATAACAGCTTATCAGTGTGATATATTCATCACAACACACTAGCTCTCGTGATATATTGCTTAAGTCTAATATGCAAAATGATGAAGAAAGTTGACCTTGTCTTACCTTATGCATCATAGAATGATAGAACATAATACTTGCATGTCCTTTCTAACGTTTAGATTTAGAACCAGAACGTTGCTCTAAGGTGCAAATCTTTCCATTTTCATCTCACCCAAATGGACATTAGACTGTCTGTAGCTGTTGATCTCTATGGAAATGGATTGTGCATCCTTCAGCAGCACGTTAAGTCATTGTTGTGCTTATTGAGACCGCTGATACATTTGTATGGGGGAATATAGCATGCATTTGACGCTACGACAAAATGTCCCCCTTGGCTGACCTATTGCACAGACATGACACTTGCAGTTCCATGCATTCAATACATGAGAATCTCCAAATGGATAGATCCATGGTAAATGAATACGTAAAATAAATATAAAAATACAATACATAAAAGAATTATGCATCTTACTGACAGATATGTAGATGTAGTGAATTAATGTGTACAACAATCAATCCACGCTCAAATACAATGTAGTTTGCATCTACAGTACTGTACATTTTTGGACATGATCAAGTCTGTTATTCTGAGCAACCTTTAGGTGGTGCCAGAGACACATGGTGAGAAGAGAAGGCATTTCTTTGGCTCCTTTTTCTCTTTTTCTCTGCATTTCAATCACAATTACATAAAGATCTTTTTGTTTTAACATTATTTGTCACTACGTTTGTGTGTCATCCTTCACATTCAACACCAGGAAGCCCAATGGATTTGAGAAGGCCAAGAAGCCACCAACTGAAGGGGGTAAATAGGATCATAACTTATACAGTATTATTATAAACTGTAGAGAAACCAGGTCTAGGATAACTCATGGAGGGACATTTGGGAAACTGACATATTTCTTTTGTAAATGCAAGTTATTCACCAACACCAAGTCAGCTGTATCTTCACCAGTAGCTCTACCAACAAGTGGCATCAACAAGACTATTTACTTTGAACTATGCCTCTTGAGTCGTGCACTTGGGTTCCATTTTGTATTTGAACTGTGAGACTAAATCAATTTTCATCAAAGTACTGAAATTACAAAATGTTTGATTGTAGTCTATATATCAGAAGTTTATGTACTGTATTAGTCAGTTAGCTATTAGCCATGTTAAAAGATCTAATAGTCCCTGGAAATGACAGCTTTTTTATTCTTATATTTTCTGTATTGCAAACAGAAACTATAGACACAGGGACTTGGCACCAGATTTTCTCCATAAGAAATGTAATTTCCCATATGAGGTTAATAAGGTGGCTCAGTGGTTAGCACTATTACCTCACACTAACAGCAAGAAGGTCCCGGGTTCAAACCCTGTTCCGTCCCATGTCCTTTCTGTGTGAAGTTTGCTTCTCCATGGTTGTGTGTGTTTCCTCCCATATATATATATAGTCAAGTCAAGTCAAGTCAAGTTTATTTGTATAGCACATTTCATACACAGAGGCAATTCAAAGTGCTTCACATAAAATGGATGACAGGAAAATAAAAGAAGAAAAGAAGAAAATAAAATGGACATTTAAAAGCATCACAACAAAACTTTAAAAAAGAGTATAAAAAGTGCATTAAGCAACAGGCACAGCAGTTGCAAAAAGAGCTAAAAACTTATGACTCATTGGGTTTGCATAATAGAATAAATCAATGTATCTATATTGAGTCCCCCGACATCATGACTATAAGCATGACTACACACACATAAAACTCAGGTCTGGGTACGGTGTCCTCTTTTCCTCTATACTGTAGTTTGGACACCAAGCATACCCCCGCTTGTACCTTGCGGGGGTATATATTAATAAATAATCAATAAATAGATTGTTTGTGCCTGACTATAAAGCGTTTGTGGTAGACCTCCCGTGACTTTAACAGACTGATGTTCAATGGATTGTAGGCCAGAGTTGAAGTTCTCAGTCTTGAGGACGACACTACAGGAAACTTGATTTTGAAGACCTAAATATAACCAAAGTGTGTAGGAAAACCACCTGAAAACAAATATTTGTAATACTTCATTGTATAGAAAACAATATCATCAAATGGAAGAAAAAGGTGTGTGTGTGTGTGTGTGTGTGTGTGTGTGTGTGTGTGTGTGTGTGTGTGTGTGTGTGTGTGTGTGTGTGTGTGTGTGTGTGTGTGTGTGTGTGTGTGTGTGTGTGTGTGTGTGTGTGTGTGTGGGAGGGGGGTGGGGCTTTAGCACTGAAAACGTTACATTCAATACATCACATGACATCACATTAAAACAGTGTTCATCTGAGAAATTCTTTTGCAGTTTTAAACCAATTCAAATGAGAGAAAAAGGAAAGAAAAATGGAAAAGCGATGAAGATGGTAATCTAACTCATGGGTTACTACTCATTTTTTGGGGGGAGATTCTGCTTTATATGGTGTGGTTAAAACATAATTTGGACCAATCAGATTGCTTGCCGGGGTTACAGGTACTCAGTGGGAGCCAGAACCCTCCACTTTAGCAGTTTGGGCCTATGGTCTGGAATCCACAACGTTGATGAGGTCCTTTACCCAGTCGTGAGTTGGGTCAGCACAGAGCATCTTCCTCTTCATCTGAAAGCTATAACAGAGAGAGAGAGAGAGAGACACACACACACACACACACACACACACAGACACACACACACACAGACACACACACACACACACACACACACACACACACACACACACACAGATCATTCCTGCTGTTGTTGCATTTTGCCTTGCATTTACAGTCATCAAACCAACCAGATAATCAATCAGTCAATAAGTCGGCCAATAGCAACTCAGTCAGCCAATCAGGCTCAACTTGGGCATTTTACAATTGCAGTAACACTCCTGAATGTTGTTTTAGTGACAGATGTGTTGCCGCAACCGTTGCACCTTTAGTAGATTATGTTTTAATTAATTTCAGATTTTCTCTCGATTATTATTTTTTCATTGCCAAGTTATCTTAAATGTTTCAGTAACCCAATTTTATTGATGATTTCTTTTTAATCACGGCAGTTGCCATTATGGTGATTGAAAACTAAAAAAAACAACTGTCTCTATAACATCATGCAGATGTTACATTTTATCAGCTAATTCTGAAACTTGATATGAACTGTATAGTATGTCTATAATGACAGATCAATTAAAATGTGGCCTAAAGCCTGGTTATGATAACTGCATGATAACTCCTACACTTGTGCAGGAGTAGCAAAGTCTGTAAGGTTGAAGATCAATAAAACAGGAGATGCAACACTCACACTACACCCTTCTTGGCACACTGACTGTGTGTGTAACTGTAGCTCACCAACAGGCGCTTAGGCACGCGTTTGGGGATAAATGTGAAACAGCATGCATCTGGACCACCGCCGCCTGAGAAACAGACAGAGAAACAACATGAGCACAGATACCATGTGGTCTTCTTCCCCTTTCCGTATGCTTCTCTTGTTCATACTATTAGACATGTATGCTACATTTACAAAGCAGTATAGTGTATAACAGGGTTTCCCAAATAGCGGCCCGCGGCCGGCGAGCTGTGTGGCCCGTGCCGGAATTGCTTTTTTTTTTTTTTTTTTTTACAGTGTACCTGAACGCAACATGCAAGATCTGGCTAAAAGTAATCTCATGTGTATAAATTACAGTTCAACACTGAGGAAGTGTCCAATTGTTCATGTTCAAGTCATTCTAATAGTCAACTTCTGTTAATATTTTTCAATCATCCTGATTAAATCAGGCTAAATGTAATGTAAGAAATTACTGATCAACACTGAATAGGTGTCCAAATGTTCATGTCATTCTGGCCAATACTTCTGTTATAACATTTCAGTCTGGAATATGGAATATTTTTCAATAATCTTGATGACTAAACGGCTAAAGTAATCTCATGTGTAAGAAATGACGGTTCTATATTGAAGTAGAAATTTAAATACTTAACTCGTTGGTTTTGGATTTATTTAGTTTCAAGAGTGCATTTTTGTTCTTGTGTGACCCTCAACACAGGCTTTGACACACGGGCCACTTACTGATGCTTAAATTAACCCACTCATATTTTGGTTTATTTCAAGAAAAATATGTTGGCTAGTGGAAATTCTAATTGGCTGGTAAAATGCTTAAAATCTAGCAGCCATTGGCAGGTGTTCAAAAAAGTTAATTTCAAGCCCTCCAGGTGGTGACATAGGAGTGAGCGAGAAAAGGATCAAATTGGTGGTTAAGACTGAATAATGACAACAGAACTGTTCATTTAAAATGAGTTATTCCTCTATTCTTCTGGCTTCAAATGCTCCAAATGTTTCACGCCGCCGCCTTGCGGCCGTCGGCACAGTTCGGCCCCCGGCCCTCAGCAAAATGTGGCCCTTGGTGAAAAGTAATTAGGGACCCCTGGTGTATAAGCTTTAGACTCATATATTCAATGGCTGCTGAGGCTTGCTGTGGTTTGGTTTGATTTGATTATGGCATGAATCAATATTTTTGCTTCGGCATTAATAAGTAAGAACAGCAAGAACAGAAAAACAAACAAATCAGTTTACCACAGCTAACAATTAAAATTGAAAGCTGCGCAAAATTTCCCCACAATACAGTGCATGTATTCTATAGCATCAAGTCTATTGACATTTGCCAATATGTCATATTCAACCAGCAAGCAGGTTTGGCTGTTTCTAGACATTTGACCTCATGACATTACTCTGACCTGTGGAGACAAGGCAGTAAACTTACTTGGTACACTAGATTCAGCCAAGGTTGAGAAAAGCAGGATGCTGCAGACCACCAGAAAAACTGTCTTCTTCATCTTCATCATCATCATAACTGTCTGTCTCTGTCTGTCTGCCTCGCTCTATCTGTCAGTATGTCCTTCTCTGCCCTGCCTCTTATCCTGCCTCATCCCTAACATCTTCTGTAATGCGATAAGCAAAAACCATTTTCTGACCAATCATGTAGTGTGTGTGTGTGTGTGTGTGTGTGTGTGTGTGTGTGTGTGTGTGTGTGTGTGTGTGTGTGTGTGTGTGTGTGTGTGTGTGTGCGTGCGTCCGTGTACCCTTCTTGTGTGGTGTAAAACTTGCGATACTGTTTCCATGACAAAATAAGGACCAAGACCCATAAACCCAGAAGCTACAGTTAACTTGCAAACACACTGTGGTCAACACTGATCTAAAAATGAAATGGAGAGAAACGGTCGAAGGGGCGGAGGTGTGTGTGTGTGTGTGTGTGTGTGTGTGTGTGTGTGTGTGTGTGTGTGTGCGTGTGCGTGTGCGCGTGCGCTGTGAAGTTCCAAACGACTCAATAAACATGCGCAGCTATCGACTGAACGTGTCACACACGCAGTGTCGGACTGCATAATCGGGCACGTCGGCCAAATGCCCGGTGGCCTGGCCTGGCCTGGCCTGGCCTGGCAAAAAAAAAAAAAAAAAAATTGCAGGCCAGGCCAGGCCACTCACTGAACAGCAGGCCAGGCGCCGCCTACTGGTTTACTAGTGGTTTTATTACTTTATTCAGGTTTAAAGTGGGTGCATCTCATTGTAAAATTGGACTTGGCCCAAATTGGGCTTCAAACGGCCCAAATTGGGTTCAAACGGCCCAAATCGGGCTTCAAACAGCCCAAATCTGGCTTTAAACGACCCAAATCTGGCTTAAAACGGCCCAAATTGGGCTTCAAACGCCCCAAATTGAGCTTCAAACACCCCAAATTTTTTGCCGCCGCCCTTCGGACGCCGGCACGCGCGTCGGCCCATATCGGCCTG
Source organism: Poromitra crassiceps (assembly GCF_964638095.1). Taxonomy (NCBI): domain Eukaryota; kingdom Metazoa; phylum Chordata; class Actinopteri; order Beryciformes; family Melamphaidae; genus Poromitra; species Poromitra crassiceps. The sequence continues at coordinate 27,847,420 of NC_139630.1, forward strand.
GCCTGCTTGGTATCTAATGCCCGGCCTGAATTATGATCCCAGTCCGCCCCTGCACACACGCATGCTTTGACGCCTGTGTAGCAAAGCAACGCTTGACGTGTCATGTAGTTTCCCCATTGACTTGTAATGGTCACGCGTGTACGCGTGCGCTTACGCGCTCTGACTGCGCACCCCGCGTACATTTACGCGTAAAATTACGCGTACATTTATGCGTAATGTTACGTGTAAATGTACGCGGGTTGCGCAGTCACAGCGCGTAAACGCACGCATGAAGATAATAGAACAATTTCGTTACGCGTTGACACACACACCTGTTCGCAGTTTTTGATGCTACGCCACCGGAAGTGTTTCTGCATCGCACACAACAGTGCGCGTACATGAACGCGTAATTTTACGCATAAATGTACGCGTAATTTTACGCGTAAATGTACGCGGGGTGCGCAGTCACACGCGTGACCATTACAAGTCAATGGGGAAACTACATGACACGTCAAGCGTTGCTTTGCTACACAGGCATCAAAGCATGCGTGTGTGACACGTTCAGTCGATAGCTGCGCATGTTTATTGAGTCGTTTGGAACTTCATATCCGGTGGCGTAGAATCAAAAACTGCGAACGCGCGTGTGTGTGCACGCGTGACAAAATTGACTATGTTAAGTCACGCAGGTGTGAGATGTAGCTGTGCTGTACACACACTTTTTATCATTGCTATGAACCTCCATAGAGTATGACTCTAATAGTCTAATATGCAAAATGATGAAGAAAGTTGACCTTGTCTAACCTTATGCATCATAGAATGATAGAACATAATACTTGCATGTCCTTTCTAACGTTTAGATTTAGAACCAAAACGTTGCTCTAAGGTGCAAATCTTTCCATTTTCATCTCACCCAAATGGACATTAGACTGTCTGTAGCTGTTGATCTCTATGGAAATGGATTGTGCATCCTTCAGCAGCACGTTAAGTCATTATTGTGCTTATTGAGACCGGTGATACATTTGTATGGGGGAATATAGCATGCAGTTGACGCTACGACAAAATGTCCCCCTTGGCTGACCTATTGCACAGACATGACACTTGCAGTTCCATGCATTCAATACATGAGAATCTCCAAATGGATAGATCCATGGTAAATGAATACGTAAAATAAATATAAAAATACAATACATAAAAGAATTATGCATCTTACTGACAGATATGTAGATGTAGTGAATTAATGTGTACAACAATCAATCCACGCTCAAATACAATGTAGTTTGCATCTACAGTACTGTACATTTTTGGACATGATCAAGTCTGTTATTCTGAGCAACCTTTAGGTGGTGCCAGAGACACATGGTGAGAAGAGAAGGCATTTCTTTGGCTCCTTTTTCTCTTTTTCTCTGCATTTCAATCACAATTACATAAAGATCTTTTTGTTTTTAACATTATGTGTCACTATACGTTTGTGTGTCACCCTTCCCATTCAACACCAGGAAGCCCAATGGATTTGAGAAGGCCAAGAAGCCACCAACTGAAGGGGGTAAATAGGATCATAACTTATACAGTATAAACAATGTAGAGAAACCAGGTCTAGGATAACTCATGGAGGGACATTTGGGAAACTGACATATTTCTTTTGTAAATGCAAGTTATTCACCAACACCAAGTCAGCTGTATCTTCACCAGTAGCTCTACCAACAAGTGGCATCAACAAGACTATTTACTTTGAACTCTGCCTCTTGAGTCGTGCACTTGGGTTCCATTTTGTATTTGAACTGTGAGACTAAATCAATTTTCATCAAAGTACTGAAATTACAAAATGTTTGATTGTAGTCTATATATATCAGAAGTTTATGTACTGTATTAGTCAGTTAGCTATTAGCCATGTTAAAAGATCTAATAGTCCCTTGAAATGACAGCTTTTTTATTCTTATATTTTCTGTATTGCAAACAGACACAGGGACTTGGCACCATATTTTCTCCATAAGAAATGTATTTTCCCATATGAGGGTTAATAAGGTGGCTCAGTGGTTAGCACTATTACCTCACACTAACAGCAAGAAGGTCCCGGGTTCAAACCCTGTTCCGTCCCAGGTCCTTTCTGTGTGAAGTTTGCTTCTCCATGGTTGTGTGTGTTTCCTCCCGTATATAAATATATATATAGTCAAGTCAAGTCAAGTTTATTTGTATAGCACATTTCATACACAGAGGCAATTCAAAGTGCTTCACATAAAATGGATGACAGGAAAATAAAAGAATAAAAGAAGAGAATAAAATGGACATTTAAAAGCATCACAACAAAACTTTAAAAAAAGAGTATAAAAAGTGCATTAAGCAACAGGCGCAGCAGTTGCAAAAAGAGCTAAAAACTTATAGAGTTTATATATATATTAGAGAGATATACTTATAGAGAGATTTATATATATATATACATATAGCTAATAAATAGATTGTTTGTGCCTGACTATAAAGCGTTTGTGGTAGACCTCCCGTGACTTTAACAGACTGATGTTCAATGGATTGTAGGCCAGAGTTGAAGTTCTCAGTCTTGTCTATTGAGGACGACACTACAGGAAACTTGATTTTGAAGACCTAAATTTAACCAAAGTGTGTAGGAAAACCACCTTAAAACAAATATTTGTAATACTTTATTGTATAGAAAACAATATCAGCAAATGGAAGAAAAAGGTGTGTGTGTGTGTGTGTGTGTGTGTGTGTGTGTGTGTGTGTGTGTGTGTGTGTGTGTGTGTGTGTGTGTGTGTGTGTGTGTGTGTGTGTGTGTGTGTGTGTGTGTGTGTGTGTGTGTGTGTGTGTGTGTGTGTGTGTGGGAGGGGGGCGGGGCTTTAGCACTGAAAACGTTACATTCAATACATCACATGACATCACATTAAAACAGAGTTCATCTGAGAAATTATTTCGCAGTTTTAAACCAATTCAAATGAGAGAAAAAGAAAAGAAAAATGGAAAAGCGATGAAGATGGTAATCTAACTCATGGGTTACTACTCATTTTTGGGGGGGAGATTCTACTTTATATAGTGTGGTTAAAACATAATTTGGTCCAATCAGATTGCTTGCCGGGGCTACAGGTACTCAGTGGGAGCCAGAACCCTCCACTTTAGCAGTTTGGGCCTTTGGTTTGGAATCCACAACCTTGATGATGTTCTTGACCCAGTCGTGAATTGGGTCAGCACAGACCATAAAATGGCTACCATCCGTTCTCTTCCTCTTCATCTGAAAGCTATAACAGAGAGAGAGAGAGAGAGAGAGAGAAACACACACACACACACACACACACACACACACACACACACACACACACACACACACACAGATCATGCCTGCTGTTGTTGCATTTTGCCTTGCATTTACAGTCATCAAACCAACCAGATAATCAATCAGTCAATAATTCGGCCAATAGCAACTCAGTCAGCCAATCAGCCTTCAGGCTCAACTTGGGCATTTTACAATTGCAGTAAATCCTCAGTGTTGTTTTAGTGACAGATGTGTTGCCGCAACCGTTGCACCTTTAGTAGATTATTTTTTAATATATTGCAGATTTTCTCTCGATTATTATTTTTTGATTGCCTAGTTATCTTAAATGTTTCAGTAAACCAATTTTTTTATGATTTCTTTTTAATCACTGCAGTTGCCATTATGGTGATTGAAAACTCAAAAAAACAACTGTCTCTATAACATCACGCAGATATTATTTTATCAGCTAATTCTGAAACTTGATTTGAACTGTATAGTATGTCTATAATGACAGATCAATTAAAATGTGGCCTAAAGCCTGGTTATGATAACTGCATGATAACTCCTACACTTGTGCAGGAGTAGCAAAGTCTGTACGGTTGAAGATCAATAAAACAGGAGATGCAACACTCACACTACACCCTCCTTGGGACACTGATTGTGTGTGTAATTGTAGCTCAGCACCCTGCCCTTAGGCACGGGTAGGGGGGTAAAATCGAAACAGCATGAACCTGGACCACCGCCGCCTGAGAAACAGACAGAGAAACAACATGAACACAGATACCATTATTTTGGTCTTCTTCCCCTTTCCGTATGCTTCTCTTGTTCATACTATTAGACATGTATGCTACATTTACAAAGCAGTATAGTGTATAACAGGGTTTCCCAAATAGCGGCCCGCGGCCGGCGAGCTGTGTGGCCCGCGCCGGAATTGCTTTTTTTTTTTTTTTTACAGTGTACATGAATGCAACATGCAAGATCTGGCTAAAAGTATCTCATGTGTATACATTACCGTTCAACACTAAAGAAGTGTCCAAATGTTCATGTTCAAGTCATTCTAATAGTCAACTTCTGTTGTAACATTTCAGTCTGAATTCTGGAATATTTTTCAATCATCCTGATTAAATCAGGCTAAATGTAATGTAAGAAATTACTGTTCAACACTGAATAGGTGTCCAAATGTTGATGTCATTCTGGCCAATACTCCACTTCTGTTATAACATTTCAGTCTGGAATATGGAATATTTTTCAATAATCTTGATGGCTAAACGGCTAAAGTAATCTCATGTGTAAGAAATGACTGTTCTATATTGAAGTAGAAATTTAAATCATTAACTCGTTGGTTTTGGATTTATTTAGTTTCAAGAGTGCATTTTTGTTCTTGTGTAACCCTCAACACAGGCTTTGACACACGGGCCACTTACTGATGCTATGAGTCGAATATGAGTGAACCCACTCATATTCTGGTTTATTTCAAGAAAAATATGTTGGCTAGTGGAAATTCTAATTGGCTGGTAACTTTCAAATCTAGCAGCCATATTGGCAGGTGTTCAAAAAAGTTAATTTCAAGCCCTCCAGGTGGTGACATAGGAGTGAGCGAGAAAAGGATCAAATTGGTGGTTAAGACTGAATAATGACAACAGAACTGTTCATTTAAAATGAGTTATTCCTCTATTCTTCTGGCTTCAAATGCACCAAATGTTTCACGCCGCCGCCTTGCGGCCGTCGGCACAGTTCGGCCCCCGGCCCTCAGCAAAATGTGGCCCTTGGTGAAAAGTAATTAGGGACCCCTGGTGTATAAGCTTTAGACTCATATATTCAATGGCTGCTGAGGCTTGCTGTGGTTTGGTTTGATTTGATTATGGTATGAATCAATATTTTTGCTTCAGCATTAATAAGTAAGAACAGCAAGAACAGAAAAACAAACAAATCAGTTTACCACAGCTAACAATTAAAATTGAAAGCTGCGCAAAAGTTCCCCACAATAAAGTGCATGTATTCTATAGCATCAAGTCTATTGCCATTTGCCAATATGTCATATTCAACCAGCAAGCAGGTTTGGCTGTTTCTAGACATTTGACGTGATGACATTACTCTGACCGTGGAGACAAGGCAGTAAACTTACTTGGTACACTAGATTCAGCCAAGGTTGAGAAAAGCAGGATGCTGCAGACCACCAGAAGGACTGTCTTCTTCATCTTCATCATCATCATAAATGTCTGTCTCTGTCTGTCTGCCTCGCTCTATCTGTCAGTATGTCCTTCTCTGCCCTGCCTCTTATCCTGCATCTTCTGTAATGCGATAAGCAAAAACCATTTTCTGACCAATCATGTAGTGTGTGTTGTGTGTGTGTGTGTGTGTGTGTGTGTGTGTGTGTGTGTGTGTGTGTGTGTGTGTGTGTGCGTGCGTCCGTGTACCCTTCTTCTGTAGTGTAAAACTTGCGAGACTGTTTCCATGACAAAATAAGGACCAAGACCCATAAACCCAGAAGCTACAGTTAACTTGCAAATACACTGTGGTCAACACTGATCTAAAAATGAAATAGAGAAAAACGGTCGAAGGGGCGGAGGTGTGGGTGGGTGGGTGGCTGGGGGGGTGTGTGCAGGTTCTATGAAAAAAGGAAACACTATTATCATCTGTGTGTGTGTGTGTGTGTGTGTGTGTGTGTGTGTGTGTGTGTGTGTGTGTGTGTGTGTGCGTGTGCGCGTGCGCTATGAAGTTCCAAACGACTCAATAAACATGCGCAGCTATAGACTGAACGTGTCACACACGCATGCTTTGACGCCTGTGTAGCAAAGCAACGCTTGACGTGTCATGTAGTTTCCCCATTGACTTGTAATGGTCACGCGTGTACGCGTGCGCTTACGCGCTCTGACTGCGCACCCCGCGTACATTTACGCGTAAAATTACGCGTAAAATTACACGTACATTTACGCGTAATGTTACGTGTAAATGTACGCGGGTTGCGCAGTCAGAGCGCGTAAACGCACGCATGAAGATAATAGAACAATTTTGTTACGCGTTGACACACACACCCGTTCGCAGTTTTTGATGCTACGCCACCGGAAGTGTTTCTGCATTGCGCACAACAGTGCGCGTACATGGGGCCCTATTCTCCCACAGGCCTTCGGCGCTAAAACGGGCCTTAAACGCAAAAAAACTTGCCTTGCGCCTGCCTCGGGAAGATATCAATATGGCTTTACGCTGCCAAATGCGCTTCAGGCCGAATGGGCGTGGCGCAGTCCCAGAATGGGCTAGAATGGGCGTGTCGGCCTTAAATCTCGGCGTAATGATATCTTCCCACCTGGCGTAAATTTAGCGCTTTGCGCTTTTGAAAACCAGGCCTATTCAGTGCGCCAGTTGCAAGGAGCGCTCTTCTGCCTCTCCCCTGTCACCCTTCTCTGTCTCTCTCTGAAACCAGGCCTATTCAGTGCGCCAGTGCTCTTCTGCCTCTTCTCTGTCACCCTTCTCTCTCTCTCTCTCTGACTCCCTCGCTTAGACAGGCACAACACACTTCCCATATAGGAAAAATAAGTTGTAAGTTGCCTGGAATGTCCCAGCATGCATTGTGCTTCTCCATTTCGCTACTAAATAGCAACCAAATGAGGCGAAATAGATATAAAAGGTCGATCTAAATTAATGTGTAATGGTAACACAACCTGCAATTGTACACATTTCAATATTGGACCAAATGAAACATCGAAATGAATACACCACCCTATGTGAAACATATATGTCCTCCTGGGCCTATATATATCTCTTGTGGATTTAACGTGATTTAGATAAGTGACAGCGGAACGCGCTGCGGAACGCGCATCTACTGTCATGTGCTATACTGTGATGTCCGCTCCAATAACTTGGCCCTACTTCACATTTAGTTTTACAATAAAAACACATTTATGCAATGACTTTACATAATGTAGGGTATATTTATGTGCATCATTCTACCTGCAGCAGGGGAGAGAAAACGATATCTTTCTGGACAAACTTTCACCAATATAAAATTAATCTCATCATATAGGGATAGGATATATTTTTCTAGCTGATGCCTTTAGAACATTCTTTTCACTTTGATCTTGCTATAGTGTAGCGTATTTACATGCTTGCAGTATTTAAACTGCAGTTAGATTGGTTTGAGAAGCATAATAATATGGAATAATAGCCTATATATGGAGACAGACAGACTGGATGAAGGGAGGGGGGGGGGCAGAGCGCTTGGCTTTTGTCTGGTTTTGCTGGACCACTGGAATTGGAGCTTAACTCATTAAGTGCCATAGACGACCTAACTCGTCTTACATAATCCAGCGCTTAAGTGCCAAGGACGGACTAACTCGTCTTACATAAAGATTTTTTTTTTTTGACGGTGGGACATCAATCAACCCCTTTTACATCTTCGAGATAACTATTTGGAGCAAGAGCATGTGTGTAATCTATTTTACCGACCACTAAGTGGCGACAGAGACCGAGAGAAGTCACAGCCACGGGACCCAAAAGCCACAAAAGCAGCCGCCTCCCGCGGAAATGGCTTGGCGATTTTACAGTCAGAAGCCCGGACACACACACACAGAACGGACAGAGATCCCTTCCCCCCAGAGCCGCGCAGCAACGCGCGAACACACACACACACACACACACACACACACACACACACACACACACACACACACACACACACACACACACACACACACACACACACACACCGCGGGAGCAAGCCAGCCATTCAAGGAAATGGCGACGCGATTTTACAGTAATCCATTTCAGACTCGTCTTGCCCGACAGGCAGACAGGCAGGCAGGCAGCAGCAACGCGCTTCTGACACGCCCGCTGTTAGGAGGAAGGAGGAGAAGACACACGGAGGGAGGAGTTTGAATGAGAGGGGTGTTTCCTGTTGTTATGGAGGAAATTACTGTTCAAAACTATTGTTTAGAATGTCTGACGGTCTTACTGATGCCAAAAATGAATGGTTAAAGTGACTGTTTCACAAAAAGCCATTTATCTCTGAATAAATTTCCAGACGCTGAAACCATGCTGTACTCAACGGCTAATATCTACATAACTACTAACTCTGCAAACTAACTCTTTTAGACAGAGAAAGCACACATTCTATTAGTTATTTTTAGATGATTGATGTTCATGAATTCTTAACAGAAAAGAATCCTCGGCTGTTCTAAAATGAGCCAGAATCGTCAAAAACACCCCTGGCACAACTTACCTACAGGAATGAAAACATGGCTGGCATTCAATGTGTTAAAAGGCAAGCGTGCGATTCGTTTATTGCACTTATCCAATGAGCATGACGGTGCATAATTTTACGCTTAAAAGGCGTGGTTGTAATGCTTTAGGCTGCGTGTAGCGCCAAGACCAAGATATCAAGTGCGCTGGTCCACGCCCACTGCGCCAGGCGCTCGGGGTAGAAACTAGGCCGATGCAACGATAGGGGCCATGAACGCGTAATTTTACACGTAAATGTACGCGTAATTTTACACGTAAATGTACGCGTAATTTTACACGTAAATGTACGCGTAATTTTACGCGTAAATGTGGTAGGCAGTCAGAGCGCGTAAGCGCACGCGTACACGCGTGACCATTACAAGTCAATGGGGAAACTACATGACACGTCAAGCGTTGCTTTGCTACACAGGCATCAAAGCATGCGTGTGTGACACGTTCAGTCGATAGCTGCGCATGTTTATTGAGTCGTTTGGAACTTCATATCCGGTGGCGTAGAATCAAAAACTGCGAACGCGTGTGTGTGTGCACGCGTGACAAAATTGACTATGTTAAGTCACGCAGGCACACACACGTTGCTGCGCGTGTGTCCTTGAATATTGACTTTGATAGGACCCCATACATGCGCGTGCGCGTGCGCGTGGGTGGGTGGGTGGGTGTGTGTTTTTGAGCTTTTCTTGCAGCTTCATGTGGTTTTAAAGGACATGGTTTGAATTGCATCAGTTTTCAGTGTTAGTCATGTCATCAAAGTAATAAAGTTACAAAATGTCTGATTACAGTCTGTCACAGGTTTATGTACGTAGGCCTATAGTCCTCTCTCTAAGTTATCTTTTCGCTCCTTCCCCTCCACTCTGTCATCAGTGATGTCACATGAGCAGTGGTGATGTCATCACCAGTGATGTCATCAGTGATGTCACTTGAGCAATTGTGATGACATCGGTGATGTCAGTCGAGCAACTGTGATGTAGTATGAGCCGATGGCGCACAGTTGCACGATGGCGCCTATAGGGTGGGTGGGCGGTGTCTGTCTGTCTGTCTCCTAGTGTATTAAAACTATAGGGAAGGGCTCAATTTACTTGTGATCAATGTCAGTCACATTTGCTTCAGTAACACAGCAAATAATATGCATGTTAAAACACATGGGTGAGTGAAACTACAATACACTGCTACTAACCAACCTCCTGACTGCTGTGACCCACTCTCCTGGCCCTGTCTTGCAGGAGCTTGGTGGTTTCTTTGGGTCATTAGGCTGATTGGGTGCACCTGGGCCCGGTGCGCTCTTTGAGCTTTAAAAGCCCACAGACCACTCATTCCCTCCTCACCTGTGTGCACAATTCTATTCGGTTCTTTTGGCTTCTAGTGGTTTGTGTTGTTTTAGTCCTTAGTTTGAGGTCATAATTATTATTGCTATAAGTTTGACTCCCTCCTTTTGTTACTTCCTTTAGCCGGGTTGTAAGTAACACAACTGCTAAACGGAAACCTGTGGTTTGAGAGAGGGGCAGGGTCACAACGCAGCAGCATTCAGGACTGTCTAACCAAAGCTGTTGGCGTAGGCTATACAAAGCTATGCACCACAAACACCTGCAGGTGTGAGATGTAGCTTTGCTGTACACACACTTTTTATCATTGCTATGAACCTCCATACAGTATGACTCTAATAGTCTAATATGCAAAATGATGAAGAAAGTTGACCTTGTCTTACCTTATGCATCATAGAATGATAGAACATAATACTTGCATGTCCTTTCTAACGTTTAGATTTAGAACCAGAACGTTGCTCTAAGGTGCAAATCTTTCCATTTTCATCTCACCCAAATGGACATTAGACTGTCTGTAGCTGTTGATCTCTATGGAAATGGATTCTGCATCCTTCAGCAGCACGTTAAGTCATTGTTGTGCTTATTGAGACCGCTGATACATTTGTATGGGGGAATATAGCATGCAGTTGACGCTACGACAAAATGTCCCCCTTGGCTGACCTATTGCACAGACATGACACTTGCAGTTCCATGCATTCAATACATGAGAATCTCCAAATGGATAGATCCATGGTAAATGAATACGTAAAATAAATATAAAAATACAATACATAAAAGAATTATGCATCTTACTGACAGATATGTAGATGTAGTGAATTAATGTGTACAACAATCAATCCACGCTCAAATACAATGTAGTTTGCATCTACAGTACTGTACATTTTTGGACATGATCAAGTCTGTTATTCTGAGCAACCTTTAGGTGGTGCCAGAGACACATGGTGAGAAGAGAAGGCATTTCTTTGGCTCCTTTTTCTCTTTTTCTCTGCATTTCAATCACAATTACATAAAGATCTTTTTGTTTTTAACATTATGTGTCACTACGTTTGTGTGTCATCCTTCACATTCAACACCAGGAAGCTCAATGGATTTGAGAAGGCCAAGAAGCCACCAACTGAAGGGGGTAAATAGGATCATAACTTATACAGTATTATTATAAACAATGTAGAGAAACCAGGTCTAGGATAACTCATGGAGGGACATTTGGGAAACTGACATATTTCTTTTGTAAATGCAAGTTATTCACCAACACCAAGTCAGCTGTATCTTCACCAGTAGCTCTACCAACAAGTGGCATCAACAAGACTATTTACTTTGAACTCTGCCTCTTGAGTCGTGCACTTGGGTTCCATTTTGTATTTGAACTGTGAGACTAAATCAATTTTCATCAAAGTACTGAAATTACAAAATGTTTGATTGTAGTCTATATATCAGAAGTTTATGTACTGTATTAGTCAGTTAGCTATTAGCCATGTTAAAAGATCTAATAGTCCCTGGAAATGACAGCTTTTTTATTCTTATATTTTCTGTATTGCAAACAGAAACTATAGACACAGGGACTTGGCACCAGATTTTCTCCATAAGAAATGTAATTTCCCATATGAGGTTAATAAGGTGGCTCAGTGGTTAGCACTATTACCTCACACTAACAGCAAGAAGGTCCCGGGTTCAAACCCTGTTCCGTCCCATGTCCTTTCTGTGTGAAGTTTGCTTCTCCATGGTTGTGTGTGTTTCCTAAAGTCAGAGAGAAGCTGATGCACACCTTCAATCTCTTAAAGGCAGGTGCGTCGGAGATGCAGTACGTATGAGAGATAAAGAGGAGTCCCGCACACTGTCAATTACTTGCAAAAAAAACTTTTAATAAACACAACGTTTCCTCCCATATATATATATAGTCAAGTCAAGTCAAGTCAAGTCAAGTTTATTTGTATAGCACATTTCATACACAGAGGCAATTCAAAGTGCTTCACATAAAATGGATGACAGGAAAATAAAAGAAGAAAAGAAGAAAATAAAATGGACATTTAAAAGCATCACAACAAAACTTTAAAAAAGAGTATAAAAAGTGCATTAAGCAACAGGCGCAGCAGTTGCAAAAAGAGCTAAAAACTTATGACTCATTGGGTTTGCATAATAGAATAAATCAATGTATCTATATTGAGTCCCCCGACATCATGACTATAAGCATGACTACACACACATAAAACTCAGGTCTGGGTACGGTGTCCTCTTTTCCTCTATACTGCAGTTTGGACACCAAGCATACCCCCGCTTGTACCTTGCGGGGGTATATATATATATATATATATATATATATATATATATATATATATATATATATATATATATATATATATATATATATATATAGCTAATAAATAGATTGTTTGTGCCTGACTATAAAGCGTTTGTGGTAGACCTCCCGTGACTTTAACAGACTGATGTTCAATGGATTGTAGGCCAGAGTTGAAGTTCTCAGTCTTGTCTATTGAGGACGACACTACAGGAAACTTGATTTTGAAGACCTAAATATAACCAAAGTGTGTAGGAAAACCACCTGAAAACAAATATTTGTAATACTTCATTGTATAGAAAACAATATCATCAAATGGAAGAAAAAGGTGTGTGTGTGTGTGTGTGTGTGTGTGTGTGTGTGTGTGTGTGTGTGTGTGTGTGTGTGTGTGTGTGTGTGTGTGTGTGTGTGTGTGTGTGTGTGTGTGTGTGTGTGTGTGTGTGTGTGTGGAAAAATGGAAAAGCGATGAAGATGGTAATCTAACTCATGGGTTACTACTCATTTTTTGGGGGGAGATTCTGCTTTATATGGTGTGGTTAAAACATAATTTGGACCAATCAGATTGCTTGCCGGGGTTACAGGTACTCAGTGGGAGCCAGAACCCTCCACTTTAGCAGTTTGGGCCTATGGTCTGGAATCCACAACGTTGATGAGGTCCTTTACCCAGTCGTGAGTTGGGTCAGCACAGAGCATCTTCCTCTTCATCTGAAAGCTATAACAGAGAGAGAGAGAGAGACACACACACACACACACACACACAGACACACACACACACACACACACACACACACACACACACACACACACACACACACACACACAGACACAGATCATTCCTGCTGTTGTTGCATTTTGCCTTGCATTTACAGTCATCAAACCAACCAGATAATCAATCAGTCAATAAGTCGGCCAATAGCAACTCAGTCAGCCAATCAGCCTTCAGGCTCCACTTGGGCATTTTACAATTGCAGTAACACTCCTGAATGTTGTTTTAGTGACAGATGTGTTGCCGCAACCGTTGCACCTTTAGTAGATTATGTTTTAATTAATTGCAGATTTTCTCTCGATTATTATTTTTTCATTGCCAAGTTATCTTAAATGTTTCAGTAACCCAATTTTATTGATGATTTCTTTTTAATCACGGCAGTTGCCATTATGGTGATTGAAAGCTAAAAAAAACAACTGTCTCTACAACATCATGCAGATATTACATTTTATCAGCTATTTCTGAAACTTGATATGAACTGTATAGTATGTCTATAATGACAGATCAATTAAAATGTGGCCTAAAGCTGGTTGTGATAACTGCATGATAACTCCTACACTTGTGCAGGAGTAGCAAAGTCTGTAAGGTTGAAGATCAATAAAACAGGAGATGCAACACTCACACTACACCCTTCTTGGCACACTGACTGTGTGTGTAACTGTAGCTCACCAACAGGTCCTTAGGCACGCGTTTGAAGATAAAATTGAAACAGCATGCATCTGGACCACCGCCGCCTGAGAAACAGACAGAGAAACAACATGAACACAGATACCATTATTTTGGTCTTCTTCCCCTTTCCGTATGCTTCTCTTGTTTATACTATTAGACATGTATGCTACATTTACAAAGCAGTATAGTGTATAACAGGGTTTCCCAAATAGCGGCCCGCGGCCGGCGAGCTGTGTGGCCCGCGCCGGAATGGCTTTTTTTTTTTTTTTTTTACAGTGTACCTGAACGCAACATGCAAGATCTGGCTAAAAGTAATCTCATGTGTATAAATTACAGTTCAACACTGAGGAAGTGTCCAATTGTTCATGTTCAAGGCATTCTAATAGTCAACTTCTGTTAATATTTTTCAATCATCCTGATTAAATCAGGCTAAATGTAATGTAAGAAATTACTGATCAACACTGAATAGGTGTCCAAATGTTCATGTCATTCTGGCCAATACTTCACTTCTGTTATAACATTTCAGTCTGGAATATGGAATATTTTTCAATAATCTTGATGAATAAACGGCTAAAGTAATCTCATGTGTAAGAAATGACGGTTCTATATTGAAGTAGAAATTTAAATGAAGTCTTGGACTATTTTCAATAATGAAGACTACTTAACAGCCAACGCCCAGTCTCGTCATATCACAGTGCACGCCCCCTTTCTTTGAGGATGTATAACCCATTCATTGTTAGGCTCGCCCCCTTTCTCTGATGCTGTCTCCTCACCCATTCACAGTTTACCACACATGTGGCAATAACCAATCAGCCCAAGGTATTCCTCTCCAGCTGATCCCAATCACCTAATCAGCGTAGTATATCAGGGTCCATGTTTACTCTGTTTGCTATGTGCTGTGTATGTGTAATTCTCAGTTGCTGATCATCATCGCTGAAGCAGTTGTTTTCGCCCCACCTCCTCCCCTGACCACCACCATCGGTCATGACTCCTGATTGAAGAATTCCCTATGGGGGGATTTCCTATCCTATTCTTCACTGACGACGCCCTCTCATCATCTCAGGAGAGCGTCATCATATCATGGAGTCATACGCCAAATTAAATGTGTTGTATCATTAAAGCTTGTTATACTTTCTACTAGTCTCTCATTATTGAAATACTTAACTCGTTGGTTTTGGATTTATTTAGTTTCAAGAGTGCATTTTTGTTCTTGTGTGACCCTCAACACAGGCTTTGACACACGGGCCACTTACTGATGCTTAAATTAACCCACTCATATTTTGGTTTATTTCAAGAAAAATATGTTGGCTAGTGGAAATTCTAATTGGCTGGTAAAATGCTTAAAATCTAGCAGCCATTGGCAGGTGTTCAAAAAAGTTAATTTCAAGCCCTCCAGGTGGTGACATAGGAGTGAGCGAGAAAAGGATCAAATTGGTGGTTAAGACTGAATAATGACAACAGAACTGTTCATTTAAAATGAGTTATTCCTCTATTCCTCTGGCTTCAAATGCACCAAATGTTTCACGCCGCCGCCTTTCGGCCGTCGGCACAGTTCGGCCCCCGACCCTCAGCAAAATGTGGCCCTTGGTGAAAAGTAATTGGGGACCCCTGGTGTATAAGCTTTATACTCATATATTCAATGGCTGCTGAGGCTCGCTGTGGTTTGGTTTGATTTGATTATGACATGAATCAATATTTTTGCTTCGGCATTAATAAGTAAGAACAGCAAGAACAGAAAAACAAACAAATCAGTTTACCACAGCTAACAATTAAAATTGAAAGCTGCGCAAAATTTCCCCACAATACAGTGCATGTATTCTATAGCATGAAGTCTATTGACATTTGCCAATATGTCATATTCAACCAGCAAGCAGGTTTGGCTGTTTCTAGACATTTGACCTCATGACATTACTCTGACCTATGAATATGAAATGTTTGCATATTGTGGGTGTGTCAAAAATGACATGTGGATAATCAGTGGTAAAATTGTAGCCAGAACCAAGTTAGCCGATTGTAACTGGTAAAGCTTTACCACTTTTGCAGCAGGACCAAGTTAGCCGATTGTAACTGGTAAAGCTCATTATGTTCAAAAGTAAGGTCCATGTTAGGCACATTGTAACAAGACCAAATTGGAGCAGAACCAAGTTAGCCGATTGTAACTGGTAAAGCTCAAAATGTTTGATGCATTTTTTAAATTTCCACAACATGTAACAAACAAACAACCAAAAATAAGACTGAAGAATGCCTTGTAACTTATTTAAAACAGAAATAATGTTTCATGTTTGTTAATTTGAGTATATATTCTAATTAAAACTGTCGGCTGTGTTTTTTTATATATGCATTGCTTTGCTGCTTGTTTTTTCAATAATTTTTTTGTAAAGCACCTTGAATTGCCTTTGTGTATGAAAGGTGCTGTATAAATAAATTTGACTTGACTTTGACTTGACTGTGGAGACAAGGCAGTAAACTTACTTGGTACACTAGATTCAGCCAAGGTTGAGAAAAGCAGGATGCTGCAGACCACCAGAAGGACTGTCTTCTTCATCTTCATCATCATCATAACTGTCTGTCTCTGTCTGTCTGCCTCGCTCTATCTGTCAGTATGTCCTTCTCTGCCCTGCCTCTTATCCTGCCTCATCCCTAACATCCTCTGTAACGCGATAAGCAAAAACCATTTTGTGACCAATCATGTAGTGTGTGTGTGTGTGTGTGTGTGTGTGTGTGTGTGTGTGTGTGTGTGTGTGTGTGTGTGTGTGTGTGTGTGTGTGTGTGTGTGTGTGTGTGTGTGTGTGTGCGTGTGCGTGTGCGCGTGCACATGTGTGTGTGTGTGTGTGTGTGTGTGTGTGTGTGTGTGGGTGGGTGTGTGTGTGTGTTTGTGTGTGTGGGTGGGTGGGTGGGTGGGTGGGTAGGTGTATGTGGGTGGGTGTGTGTTTTTGAGCTTTTCTTGCAGCTTCATGTGGTTTTAAAGGACATGGTTTGAATTGCATCAGTTTTCAGTGTTAGTCATGTCATCAAAGTAATAAAGTTACAAAATGTCTGATTACAGTCTGTCACAGGTTTATGTACGTGTAGGCCTATAGTCCTCTCTCTAAGTTATCTTTTCGCTCCTTCCCCTCCACTCTGTCATCAGTGATGTCACATGAGCAATTGTGATGTCATCACCAGTGATGTCATCAGTGATGTAATTTGAGCAATTGTGATGTCATCGGTGATGTCACTCCTTTGAGTATGAGCCGATGGCGCACAGTTGCACGATGGAGCCTATAGGGTGGGTGGGCGATGTCTGTCTGTCTGTCTCCTAGTGCATTAAAACTATAGGGAAGGGCTCAATTTACTTGTGATCAATGTCAGTCACATTTGCTTCAGTAACACAGCAAATAATATGCCTCTAAAAACACAGGGTGAGTGAAACTACAATACACTGCTACTAACCAACCTCCTGACTGCTGTGACAACCCTCCCACTCTCCTGGCCCTGTCTTGCAGGAGCTTGGTGGTTTCTTTGGGTCATTAGGCTGATTGGGTGCACCTGGGCCCGGTGCGCTCTTTGAGCTTTAAAAGCCCACAGACCACTCATTCCCTCCTCACCTGTGTGCACAATTCTATTCGGTTCTTTTGGCTTCTAGTGGTTTGTGTTGTTTTAGTCCTTAGTTTGAGGTCATAATTATTATTGCTATAAGTTTGACTCCCTCCTTTTGTTACTTCCTTCAGCCGGGTTGCAAGTAACACACTGCTAAACGGAAACCTGTGGTTTGAGAGAGGGGCGGGGTCACAACGCAGCAGCATTCAGGACTGTCTAACCAAAGCTGTTGGCGTAGGCTATACAAAGCTATGCACCACAAACACCTGCAGGTGTGAGATGTAGCTTTGCTGTACACACACTTTTTATCATTGCTATGAACCTCCATACAGTATGACTCTAATAGTCTAATATGCAAAATGATGAAGAAAGTTGACCTTGTCTTACCTTATGCATCATAGAATGATAGAACATAATACTTGCATGTCCTTTCTAACGTTTAGATTTAGAACCAGAACGTTGCTCTAAGGTGCAAATCTTTCCATTTTCATCTCACCCAAATGGACATTAGACTGTCTGTAGCTGTTGATCTCTATGGAAATGGATTCTGCATCCTTCAGCAGCACGTTAAGTCATTGTTGTGCTTATTGAGACCGCTGATACATTTGTATGGGGGAATATAGCATGCAGTTGACGCTACGACAAAATGTCCCCCTTGGCTGACCTATTGCACAGACATGACACTTGCAGTTCCATGCATTCAATACATGAGAATCTCCAAATGGATAGATCCATGGTAAATGAATACGTAAAATAAATATAAAAATACAATACATAAAAGAATTATGCATCTTACTGACAGATATGTAGATGTAGTGAATTAATGTGTACAACAATCAATCCACGCTCAAATACAATGTAGTTTGCATCTACAGTACTGTACATTTTTGGACATGATCAAGTCTGTTATTCTGAGCAACCTTTAGGTGGTGCCAGAGACACATGGTGAGAAGAGAAGGCATTTCTTTGGCTCCTTTTTCTCTTTTTCTCTGTATTTCAATCACAATTACATAAAGATCTTTTTGTTTTTAACATTATGTGTCACTACGTTTGTGTGTCATCCTTCACATTCAACACCAGGAAGCTCAATGGATTTGAGAAGGCCAAGAAGCCACCAACTGAAGGGGGTAAATAGGATCATAACTTATACAGTATTATTATAAACAATGTAGAGAAACCAGGTCTAGGATAACTCATGGAGGGACATTTGGGAAACTGACATATTTCTTTTGTAAATGCAAGTTATTCACCAACACCAAGTCAGCTGTATCTTCACCAGTAGCTCTACCAACAAGTGGCATCAACAAGACTATTTACTTTGAACTCTGCCTCTTGAGTCGTGCACTTGGGTTCCATTTTGTATTTGAACTGTGAGACTAAATCAATTTTCATCAAAGTACTGAAATTACAAAATGTTTGATTGTAGTCTATATATCAGAAGTTTATGTACTGTATTAGTCAGTTAGCTATTAGCCATGTTAAAAGATCTAATAGTCCCTGGAAATGACAGCTTTTTTATTCTTATATTTTCTGTATTGCAAACAGAAACTATAGACACAGGGACTTGGCACCAGATTTTCTCCATAAGAAATGTAATTTCCCATATGAGGTTAATAAGGTGGCTCAGTGGTTAGCACTATTACCTCACACTAACAGCAAGAAGGTCCCGGGTTCAAACCCTGTTCCGTCCCATGTCCTTTCTGTGTGAAGTTTGCTTCTCCATGGTTGTGTGTGTTTCCTAAAGTCAGAGAGAAGCTGATGCACACCTTCAATCTCTTAAAGGCAGGTGCGTCGGAGATGCAGTACGTATGAGAGATAAAGAGGAGTCCCGCACACTGTCAATTACTTGCAAAAAAAACTTTTAATAAACACAACGTTTCCTCCCATATATATATATAGTCAAGTCAAGTCAAGTCAAGTCAAGTTTATTTGTATAGCACATTTCATACACAGAGGCAATTCAAAGTGCTTCACATAAAATGGATGACAGGAAAATAAAAGAAGAAAAGAAGAAAATAAAATGGACATTTAAAAGCATCACAACAAAACTTTAAAAAAGAGTATAAAAAGTGCATTAAGCAACAGGCGCAGCAGTTGCAAAAAGAGCTAAAAACTTATGACTCATTGGGTTTGCATAATAGAATAAATCAATGTATCTATATTGAGTCCCCCGACATCATGACTATAAGCATGACTACACACACATAAAACTCAGGTCTGGGTACGGTGTCCTCTTTTCCTCTATACTGCAGTTTGGACACCAAGCATACCCCCGCTTGTACCTTGCGGGGGTATATATATATATATATATATATATATATATATATATATATATATATATATATATAGCTAATAAATAGATTGTTTGTGCCTGACTATAAAGCGTTTGTGGTAGACCTCCCGTGACTTTAACAGACTGATGTTCAATGGATTGTAGGCCAGAGTTGAAGTTCTCAGTCTTGTCTATTGAGGACGACACTACAGGAAACTTGATTTTGAAGACCTAAATATAACCAAAGTGTGTAGGAAAACCACCTGAAAACAAATATTTGTAATACTTCATTGTATAGAAAACAATATCATCAAATGGAAGAAAAAGGTGTGTGTGTGTGTGTGTGTGTGTGTGTGTGTGTGTGTGTGTGTGTGTGTGTGTGTGTGTGTGTGTGTGTGTGTGTGTGTG
Organism: Poromitra crassiceps; assembly: GCF_964638095.1. NCBI lineage: Eukaryota > Metazoa > Chordata > Actinopteri > Beryciformes > Melamphaidae > Poromitra > Poromitra crassiceps. The sequence goes on from NC_139630.1 coordinate 27,867,193, forward strand.
TGTGTGTGTGTGTGTGTGTGTGTGTGTGTGTGTGTGTAGAAAAATGGAAAAGCGATGAAGATGGTAATCTAACTCATGGGTTACTACTCATTTTTTGGGGGGAGATTCTGCTTTATATGGTGTGGTTAAAACATAATTTGGACCAATCAGATTGCTTGCCGGGGTTACAGGTACTCAGTGGGAGCCAGAACCCTCCACTTTAGCAGTTTGGGCCTATGGTCTGGAATCCACAACGTTGATGAGGTCCTTTACCCAGTCGTGAGTTGGGTCAGCACAGAGCATCTTCCTCTTCATCTGAAAGCTATAACAGAGAGAGAGAGAGAGACACACACACACACACACACACACAGACACACACACACACACACACACACACACACACACACACACACACACACACACACACACACACACACACACAGACACAGATCATTCCTGCTGTTGTTGCATTTTGCCTTGCATTTACAGTCATCAAACCAACCAGATAATCAATCAGTCAATAAGTCGGCCAATAGCAACTCAGTCAGCCAATCAGCCTTCAGGCTCCACTTGGGCATTTTACAATTGCAGTAACACTCCTGAATGTTGTTTTAGTGACAGATGTGTTGCCGCAACCGTTGCACCTTTAGTAGATTATGTTTTAATTAATTGCAGATTTTCTCTCGATTATTATTTTTTCATTGCCAAGTTATCTTAAATGTTTCAGTAACCCAATTTTATTGATGATTTCTTTTTAATCACGGCAGTTGCCATTATGGTGATTGAAAGCTAAAAAAAACAACTGTCTCTACAACATCATGCAGATATTACATTTTATCAGCTATTTCTGAAACTTGATATGAACTGTATAGTATGTCTATAATGACAGATCAATTAAAATGTGGCCTAAAGCTGGTTGTGATAACTGCATGATAACTCCTACACTTGTGCAGGAGTAGCAAAGTCTGTAAGGTTGAAGATCAATAAAACAGGAGATGCAACACTCACACTACACCCTTCTTGGCACACTGACTGTGTGTGTAACTGTAGCTCACCAACAGGTCCTTAGGCACGCGTTTGAAGATAAAATTGAAACAGCATGCATCTGGACCACCGCCGCCTGAGAAACAGACAGAGAAACAACATGAACACAGATACCATTATTTTGGTCTTCTTCCCCTTTCCGTATGCTTCTCTTGTTTATACTATTAGACATGTAGGCCCCTATCGTTGCATCGGCGCAGTTTCTAGGCCGAGCGGCAGGCGCAGATCAAAGCAGTGGGCGTGGAAAGGCGCACTTGATATCGTCGTGCTGGCGCTAGATGCAGCCCAAAGCATTACAACCACGCCTTTTAGGCGTAAAATTATGCACCGTCATGCTCATTGGATAAGTGCAATAAACGAATCGCACGCTTGCCTTTTTAGCTCCAATTCCAGTGATCCCGCAAAACCAGATGAAAGCCAAACGCTCTGCCCCCCCCCCCCTCCCTTCATCCAGCCTGTCTGTCTGCATTATAGGCTATTATTCCATATTATTATGCTTCTCAAACCAATCTAACTGCAGTTTCAATACTGCAAGCATGTAAATACGCTACACTATAGCAAGATCAAAGTGAAAATAATGTTCTATGCATCAGCTAGAAAAATATAGCCTATTAGATTGGTGAAAGTTTGTCCAGAAAGATATAATTTTCTCTCGCCTGCTGCAGGAAGGATGATGCACATAAATATACCCTACATTATGTCAAGTCATTGCATAAATGTGTTTTTATTGTAAAACTAAATGTGAAATAGGGCCAAGTTATTGGAGGAACATCACAGTATAGCAGATGCCATTAGAAGCGCCTTCCGAAGCGCGTTCCGCTGTTACTTCTCTAAATCACGTTAACTCGACAAGGGGTATATATATGCCCAGGAGGACATATATGTTTCACATAGGGTGGTGTTTTCATTTCGAGGTTTTATTTGGTCCAATATTGAAATGTTGACAATGGCAGGCTGTGTTACCATTACACATTAATTTAGAACTACCTTTTATATCTATTTTGGCTCATTTGGTGGCTATTTAGTAGCGAAATGAAGAAACACAATACATGCTGGGAACTCAGAGAGAGAGAGAGAGAAGGGTGACAGAGAAGAAGCAGTGAAGGCAAAGAATAGGCCTGCTTTTCAAAAGCGCAAAGCGCTAAATGTAGGCCAGCTCCCAAGATATAACTAGGCTGGTATTTAGCGCCGACACGCCCACTTTGGGACTGCGCCACGCCCATTCGGCCTAAAGCGCATTTGGCAGCCTAAAGCCTATTGCTATCTTGCCGAAACAGGCGCAAGGCACGTTTTTTTGCGGTTAAGGCCCGTAATAGCGCCGATGGCCTGTGGGAGAATAGAGCCCGTATGCTACATTTACAAAGCAGTATAGTGTATAACAGGGTTTCCCAAATAGCGGCCCGCGGCCGGCGAGCTGTGTGGCCCGCGCCGGAATGGCTTTTTTTTTTTTTTTTTACAGTGTACCTGAACGCAACATGCAAGATCTGGCTAAAAGTAATCTCATGTGTATAAATTACAGTTCAACACTGAGGAAGTGTCCAATTGTTCATGTTCAAGGCATTCTAATAGTCAACTTCTGTTAATATTTTTCAATCATCCTGATTAAATCAGGCTAAATGTAATGTAAGAAATTACTGATCAACACTGAATAGGTGTCCAAATGTTCATGTCATTCTGGCCAATACTTCACTTCTGTTATAACATTTCAGTCTGGAATATGGAATATTTTTCAATAATCTTGATGAATAAACGGCTAAAGTAATCTCATGTGTAAGAAATGACGGTTCTATATTGAAGTAGAAATTTAAATGAAGTCTTGGACTATTTTCAATAATGAAGACTACTTAACAGCCAACGCCCAGTCTCGTCATATCACAGTGCACGCCCCCTTTCTTTGAGGATGTATAACCCATTCATTGTTAGGCTCGCCCCCTTTCTCTGATGCTGTCTCCTCACCCATTCACAGTTTACCACACATGTGGCAATAACCAATCAGCCCAAGGTATTCCTCTCCAGCTGATCCCAATCACCTAATCAGCGTAGTATATCAGGGTCCATGTTTACTCTGTTTGCTATGTGCTGTGTATGTGTAATTCTCAGTTGCTGATCATCATCGCTGAAGCAGTTGTTTTCGCCCCACCTCCTCCCCTGACCACCACCATCGGTCATGACTCCTGATTGAAGAATTCCCTATGGGGGGATTTCCTATCCTATTCTTCACTGACGACGCCCTCTCATCATCTCAGGAGAGCGTCATCATATCATGGAGTCATACGCCAAATTAAATGTGTTGTATCATTAAAGCTTGTTATACTTTCTACTAGTCTCTCATTATTGAAATACTTAACTCGTTGGTTTTGGATTTATTTAGTTTCAAGAGTGCATTTTTGTTCTTGTGTGACCCTCAACACAGGCTTTGACACACGGGCCACTTACTGATGCTTAAATTAACCCACTCATATTTTGGTTTATTTCAAGAAAAATATGTTGGCTAGTGGAAATTCTAATTGGCTGGTAAAATGCTTAAAATCTAGCAGCCATTGGCAGGTGTTCAAAAAAGTTAATTTCAAGCCCTCCAGGTGGTGACATAGGAGTGAGCGAGAAAAGGATCAAATTGGTGGTTAAGACTGAATAATGACAACAGAACTGTTCATTTAAAATGAGTTATTCCTCTATTCCTCTGGCTTCAAATGCACCAAATGTTTCACGCCGCCGCCTTTCGGCCGTCGGCACAGTTCGGCCCCCGACCCTCAGCAAAATGTGGCCCTTGGTGAAAAGTAATTGGGGACCCCTGGTGTATAAGCTTTATACTCATATATTCAATGGCTGCTGAGGCTCGCTGTGGTTTGGTTTGATTTGATTATGACATGAATCAATATTTTTGCTTCGGCATTAATAAGTAAGAACAGCAAGAACAGAAAAACAAACAAATCAGTTTACCACAGCTAACAATTAAAATTGAAAGCTGCGCAAAATTTCCCCACAATACAGTGCATGTATTCTATAGCATGAAGTCTATTGACATTTGCCAATATGTCATATTCAACCAGCAAGCAGGTTTGGCTGTTTCTAGACATTTGACCTCATGACATTACTCTGACCTGTGGAGACAAGGCAGTAAACTTACTTGGTACACTAGATTCAGCCAAGGTTGAGAAAAGCAGGATGCTGCAGACCACCAGAAGGACTGTCTTCTTCATCTTCATCATCATCATAACTGTCTGTCTCTGTCTGTCTGCCTCGCTCTATCTGTCAGTATGTCCTTCTCTGCCCTGCCTCTTATCCTGCCTCATCCCTAACATCTTCTGTAACGCGATAAGCCACAACCATTTTCTGACCAATCATGTACTGTAGTGTGTGTTTGTGTGTGTGTGTGTGTGTGTGTGTGTGTGTGTGTGTGTGTGTGTGTGTGTGTGTGTGTGTGTGTGTGTGTGTGTGTGTGTGTGTGTGTGTGTGTGTGTGCGTGCGTCCGTGTACCCTTCTTGTGTGGTGTAAAACTTGCGATACTGTTTCCATGACAAAATAAGGACCAAGACCCATAAACCCAGAAGCTACAGTTAACTTGCAAACACACTGTGGTCAACACTGATCTAAAAATGAAATGGAGAGAAACGGTCGAAGGGGCGGAGGTGTGTGTGTGTGTGTGTGTGTGTGTGTGTGTGTGTGTGTGTGTGTGCGTGTGCGTGTGCGCGTGCGCTATGAAGTTCCAAACGACTCAATAAACATGCGCAGCTATCGACTGAACGTGTCACACACGCAGTGGCGGACTGCATAATCGGGCACGTCGGGCAAATGCCCGGTGGCCTGGCCTGGCCTGGCCTGGCCTGGCCTGGCCTGGCCTGGCCTGGCAAAAAAAAAAATAATAATAATAATAATTGCAGGCCAGGCCAGGCCACTCACTGAACAGCAGGCCAGGCGCCGCCTACTGGTTTACTAGTGGTTTTATTACTTTATTCAGGTTTAAAGTGGGTGCATCTCATTGTAAAATTGGACTTGGCCCAAATTGGGCTTCAAACGGCCCAAATTGGGCTTCAAACGGCCCAAATCGGGCTTCAAACAGCCCAAATCGGGCTTTAAACGACCCAAATCTGGCTTCAAACGGCCCAAATTGGGCTTCAAACGCCCCAAATTGAGCTTCAAACGCCCCAAATTTTTCGCCGCCGCCCTTCGGACGCCGGCACGCGCGTCGGCCCATATCAGCCTGGCCTGCTTGGTATCTAATGCCCGGCCTGAATTATGATCCCAGTCCGCCCCTGCACACACGCATGCTTTGACGCCTGTGTAGCAAAGCAACGCTTGACGTGTCATGTAGTTTCCCCATTGACTTGTAATGGTCACGCGTGTACGCGTGCGCTTACGCGCTCTGACTGCGCACCCCGCGTACATTTACGCGTAAAATTACGCGTACATTTACGCGTAATGTTACGTGTAAATGTACGCGGGTTGCGCAGTCAGTGCGCGTAAACGCACGCATGAAGATAATAGAACAATTTCGTTACGCGTTGACACACACACCTGTTCGCAGTTTTTGATGCTACGCCACCTGAAGTGTTTCTGCATCGCGCACAACAGTGCGCGTACATGAACGCGTAATTTTACGCATAAATGTACGCGTAATTTTACGCGTAAATGTATGCGGGGTGCGCAGTCAGAGCGCGTAAGCGCACGCGTACACGCGTGACCATTACAAGTCAATGGGGAAACTACATGACACGTCAAGTGTTGCTTTGCTACACAGGCATCAAAGCATGCGTGTGTGACACGTTCAGTCGATAGCTGCGCATGTTTATTGAGTCGTTTGGAACTTCATATCCGGTGGCGTAGAATCAAAAACTGCGAACGCGTGTGTGTGTGCACGCGTGACAAAATTGACTATGTTAAGTCACGCAGGTGTGAGATGTAGCTGTGCTGTACACACACTTTTTATCATTGCTATGAACCTCCATAGAGTATGACTCTAATAGTCTAATATGCAAAATGATGAAGAAAGTTGACCTTGTCTAACCTTATGCATCATAGAATGATAGAACATATACTTGCATGTCCTTTCTAACGTTTAGATTTAGAACCAAAAAGTTGCTCTAAGGTGCAAATCTTTCCATTTTCATCTCACCCAAATGGACTTTAGACTGTCTCTAGCTGTTGATCTCTATGGAAATGGATTCTGCATCCTTCAGCAGCACGTTAAGTCATTGTTGTGGTTATTGAGACCGCTGATACATTTGTATGGGGGAATATAGCATGCAGTTGACGCTACGACAAAATGTCCCCCTTGGCTGACCTATTGCACAGACATGACACTTGCAGTTCCATGCATTCAATACATAAGAATCTCCAAATGGATAGATCCATGGTAAATTAATACGTAAAATAAATATAAAAATACAATACATAAAAGAATTATGCATCTTACTGACAGATATGTAGATGTAGTGAATTCATGTGTACAACAATCAATCCACGCTCAAATACAATGTAGTTTGTTTGCATCTACAGTACTGTACATTTTTGGACATGATCAAGTCTGTTATTCTGAGCAACCTTTAGGTGGTGCCAGAGACACATGGTGAGGAGAGAAGGCATTTCTTTGGCTCCTTTTTCTCTTTTTCTCTGCATTTCAATCACAATTACATAAAGATCTTTTTGTTTTTAACATTATTTGTCACTGCGTTTGTGTGTCATCCTTCACATTCAACACCAGGAAGCCCAATGGATTTGAGAAGGCCAAGAAGCCACCAACTGAAGGGGGTAAATAGGATCATAACTTATACTGTATTATTATAAACAATGTAGAGAAACCAGGTCTAGGATAACTCATGGAGGGACATTTGGGAAACTGACATATTTCTTTTGTAAATGCAAGTTATTCACCAACACCAAGTCAGCTGTATCTTCACCAGTAGCTCTACCAACAAGTGGCATCAACAAGACTATTTACTTTGAACTCTGCCTCTTGAGTCGTGCACTTGGGTTCCATTTTGTATTTGAACTGTGAGACTAAATCAATTTTCATCAAAGTACTGAAATTACAAAATGTTTGATTGTAGTCTATATATATCAGAAGTTTATGTACTGTATTAGTCAGTTAGCTATTAGCCATGTTAAAAGATCTAATAGTCCCTTGAAATTACAGCTTTTTTATTCTTATATTTTCTGTATTGCAAACAGAAACTATAGACACAGGGACTTGGCACCAGATTTTCTCCATAAGAAATGTATTTTCCCATATGAGGTTAATAAGGTGGCTCAGTGGTTAGCACTATTACCTCACACTAACAGCAAGAAGGTCCCGGGATCAAACCCTGTTCCGTCCCAGGTTCTTTCTGTGTGAAGTTTGCTTCTCCATGGTTGTGTGTGTTTCCTCCCGTATATAAATATATATATAGTCAAGTCAAGTCAAGTTTATTTGTATAGCACATTTCATACACAGAGGCAATTCAAAGTGCTTCACATAAAATGGATGACAGGAAAATAAAAGAATAAAAGAAGAGAATAAAATGGACATTTAAAAGCATCACAACAAAACTTTAAAAAAAGAGTATAAAAAGTGCATTAAGCAACAGGCGCAGCAGTTGCAAAAAGAGCTAAAAACTTATAGAGTTTATATATATATTAGAGAGATATACTTATAGAGAGATATATATATATATACATATAGCTAATAAATAGATTGTTTGTGCCTGACTATAAAGCGTTTGTGGTAGACCTCCCGTGACTTTAACAGACTGATGTTCAATGGATTGTAGGCCAGAGTTGAAGTTCTCAGTCTTGTCTATTGAGGACGACACTACAGGAAACTTGATTTTGAAGACCTAAATTTAACCAAAGTGTGTAGGAAAACCACCTTAAAACAAATATTTGTAATACTTTATTGTATAGAAAACAATATCAGCAAATGGAAGAAAAAGGTGTGTGTGTGTGTGTGTGTGTGTGTGTGTGTGTGTGTGTGTGTGTGTGTGTGTGTGTGTGTGTGTGTGTGTGTGTGTGTGTGTGTGTGTGTGTGTGTGTGTGTGTGTGTGTGTGTGTGTGTGTGGGAGGGGGGCTTTAGCACTGAAAACGTTACATTCAATACATCACATGACATCACATTAAAACAGAGTTCATCTGAGAAATTATTTAGCAGTTTTAAACCAATTCAAATGAGAGAAAAAGGAAAGAAAAATGGAAAAGCGATGAAGATGGTAATCTAACTCATGGGTTACTACTCATTTTTGGGGGGGAGATTCTGCTTTGTATGGTGTGGTTAAAACATCATTTGGACCAATCAGATTGCTTGCTGGGGCTACAGGTACTCAGTGGGAGCCAGAACCCTCCACTTTAGCCGTTTGGGCCTATGGTCTGGAATCCAAAACTTTGATGATGTTCTGGACCCAGTCGTGAATTGGGTCAGCACAGAGCTTCTTCCTCTTCATCTGAAAGCTATAAAAGAGAGAGAGAGAGAGAGAGAGAGAGAGAGAGAGAGAGAGAGAGAGAGAGAGAGAGAGAGAGAGAGAGAGAGACACACACACACACACACACACACACACACACACACACACACACACAGAGATCATGCCTGCTGTTGTTGCATTTTGCCTTGCATTTACAGTCATCAAACCAACCAGATAATCAATCAGTCAATAATTCGGCCAATAGCAACTCAGTCAGCCAATCAGGCTCAACTTGGGCATTTTACAATTGCAGTAAATCCTCAGTGTTGTTTTAGTGACAGATGTGTTGCCACAACCGTTGCACCTTTAGTAGATTATTTTTTAATATATTGCAGATTTTCTCTCGATTATTATTTTTTGATTGCCAAGTTATCTTAAATGTTTCAGTAAACCAATTTTTTTATGATTTATTTTTAATCACTGCAGTTGCCATTATGGTGATTGAAAACTCAAAAAAACAACTGTCTCTATAACATCACGCAGATATTATTTTATCAGCTAATTCTGAAACTTGATTTGAACTGTATAGTATGTCTATAATGACAGATCAATTAAAATGTGGCCTAAAGCCTGGTTATGATAACTGCATGATAACTCTCCTACCCTTGTGCAGGAGTAGCAAAGTCTGTAAGGTTGAAGATCAATAAAACAGGAGATGCAACACTCACACTACACCCTTCATGGCACACTGTCTGTGTGTGTAATTGTAGCTCACCACCAGGCGCTTAGGCACGCGTTTGGGGGTAAAATCGAAACAGCATGCATCTGGACCACCGCCGCCTGAGAAACAGACAGAGAAACAACATGAACACAGATACCATTATTTTGGTCTTCTTCCCCTTTCCGTATGCTTCTCTTGTTTATACTATTAGACATGTATGCTACATTTACAAAGCAGTATAGTGTATAACAGGGTTTCCCAAATAGCGGCCCGCGGCCAGCGAGCTGTGTGGCCCGCGCCAGAATTGCTTTTTTTTCTTTTTTTTTTACAGTGTACCTGAATGCAACATGCAAGATCTGGCTAAAAGTAATCTCATGTGTATAAATTACCGTTCAACACTGAGGAAGTGTCCAATTGTTCATGTTCAAGTCATTCTAATAGTCAACTTCTGTTAATATTTTTCAATCATCCTGATTAAATCAGGTTAAATGTAATGTAAGAAATTACTGTTCAACACTGAATAGGTGTCCAAATGTTCATGTCATTCTGGCCAATACTTCTGTTATAACATTTCAGTCTGGAATATGGAATATTTTTCAATAATCTTGATGACTAAACGGCTAAATTAATCTCATGTGTAAGAAATGACTGTTCTATATTGAAGTAGAAATTTAAATAATTAACTTGTTGGTTTTGGATTTATTTTGCTTCAAGAGTGCATTTTTGTTCTTGTGTGACCCTCAACACAGGCTTTGAGAATCTCGGTCCACTTACTGATGCTTACATTAACCTACTCATATTCTGGTTTATTTCAAGAAAAATATGTTGGCTAGTGGAAATTGGCTGGTAACTTTAAAATCTAGCAGCCATATTGGCAGGTGTTCAAAAAAGTTAATTTCAAGCCCTCCAGGTGGTGACATAGGAGTGAGCGAGAAAAGGATCAAATTGGTGGTTAAGACTGAATAATGACAACAGAACTGTTCATTTAAAATGAGTTATTCCTCTATTCCTCTGGCTTCAAATGCACCAAATGTTTCACGCCGCCGCCTTTCGGCCGTCGGCACAGTTCGGCCTCCGACCCTCAGCAAAATGTGGCCCTTGGTGAAAAGTAATTGGGGACCCCTGGTGTATAAGCTTTAGACTCATATATTCAATGGCTGCTGAGGCTCGCTGTGGTTTGGTTTGATTTGATTATGGCATGAATCAATATTTTTGCTTCGGCATTAATAAGTAAGGACAGCAAGAAGAGAAAAACAAACAAATCAGTTTACCACAGCTAACAATTAAAATTGAAAGCTGCGCAAAAGTTCCCCACAATACAGTGCATGTATTCTATAGCATCAAGTCTATTGTCATTTGCCAATATGTCATATTCAACCAGCAAGCAGGTTTGGCTGCTAAACTTACTTGGGTCTTGGGCCAAGGTTGAGAAAAGCAGGATGCTGCAGACCACCAGAAGGACTGTCTTCTTCATCTTCATCTTCATCATCATAAATGTCTCTCTCTGTCTGTCTGCCTCGCTCTATCTGTCAGTATGTCCTTCTCTGCCCTGCGTCTTATCCTGCCTCATCCCTAACATCCTCTGTAATGCGATAAGCAACCCTTTTGTGACCAATCATGTAGTGTGTGTTTGTGTGTGTGTGTGTGTGTTGTAGGCCAGAGTTGAAGTTCTCAGTCTTGTCTATTGAGGACGACACTACAGGAAACTTGATTTTGAAGACCTAAATTTAACCAAAGTGTGTAGGAAAACCACCTTAAAACAAATATTTGTAATACTTTATTGTATAGAAAACAATATCAGCAAATGGAAGAAAAAGGTGTGTGTGTGTGTGTGTGTGTGTGTGTGTGTGTGTGTGTGTGTGTGTGTGTGTGTGTGTGTGTGTGTGTGTGTGTGTGTGTGTGTGTGTGTGTGTGTGTGTGTGTGTGTGTGTGCGTGTGTGCGTGCACGCGTGTGTGTACACACCCATGTACCCTTCTAATAGTGTGTAGTGTAAAACTTGCAAACACACTGTGGTCAACGCTGATCTAAAAATGAGACGGAGAGAAACGGTCGAAGGGGCGGAGGTGTTTTTGTTTTTTTGGTAGGGAAGGAAGCGTTGCAGGTTCTATGAAAAAAGGATCAAAAAGAAGTGAAGTCCGCACACTGCATCCACTTAACTCACAGTTTATTTGTTATATTATTGACGTTTCGGTCGTGAGACCTTCATCAGAATGAAGCACAAAATGACAGAGCACCCATTTATACAAGTCAAACATCTCCTCCCACTAATGGGCGTGGGGGAAAGAAAACAGGTGAAAGCAATCAACCATTAAGACATAATCTCAAGACATAATACACACAAAAAGTACAATTTAAGATAGTATAGCCTAGTGTAGGAAGCAAAGTTGTCGGTACACTAGAAAATACAGTAAACAAGGAGCAAGGGCAAGTCTAATGGCTTAATTCCACCACATTTAACAGCCCTGCACAGCTCGTCCCCACTCGGCTCTAATCGTTTCGACTCGATGGACGTTTTGCTTCCACCGCGGATCATCTGCCCCCACCCACCCCCGCCCCCGCATATCTGTCCTTCGCTTATAGCCGAAGTAGACATAACGTTACAATTAAATCCATCCACAGAACTTTTAAACTGTTTAAGAAATACTGGTGCCTCTAAATGACCTACAGTGGACATGGGCGAATGTGACAATCGGCCAGGAAAATGGATATCACTTTGTAGTTAGTCAAACTCAGGCATGCGCTGCGCTGCGCGCGGACGGAAGAGGCGCAACAGAGTGAAGCCTGCCCTGTACCCCGCGGCCTCTCAGGCAAGACGCGGCTTCACCAAACACCCGCTGCGGTCTAGCGGAGCGCTGCAGCTCAACTAACTACAGGAGCTTGCTGAGCAGCGGACTTTTTTCACTCTGAAAACAATTGAAACCACCGCCACGACTTTATTTCACAAAGGCGAAGGCAGCAACACAAAGGCTGATGGAAATAACATAACAGAAGAGAATGTAAGCCCACTAAACTGGTATGCAGCGCATTGACAGTCAGTAGATAGAGTAAACACGATTCTGCCTGGCCAATCAGTCGTCTACAATGTTTTCACGTCACCGTATGAACCCGGGTTGACAGAATAGAACCCCGACGAGGCAGGTACGAAAAGTAGCACGACTCGACTCCAATACAACCCGGGCTGGGACAGTGTAAACCGGTGGGATGAGACAATTTATCGAGTCGAGCGGAGCGGGATCGCGCTACTACCTGCGGTGGAAATGAGCCATAAAACAATTCTGTAGAAAAACATTCTGTAGAGAAACATCTAGAAAAGGAGGGGCCAAGGCAGTTGCTCTGCAAAGGGTAGGATAAAGATGCCCACACATAAATATTAAAATAGAAATAAAGAAATAAGGGAGGGATGACCTCCGGCAGCTAAAGTGAACATTGCTAATGTCACCTCACCAAAATATTTGAGTGAAGAGATACAATGTTTGGCCTGGAAGAAATGAAGTGCCACAGGATTCTTAAAATCCTTAGTCACTCCTGTGTTCAGATATTCTGGTTTTTAAAGCTCTGGAAGATTTGCCAATGTAGACTGATCCACACAAACATCTAATCATATAAATAATATTTGATGTGGTACAGCTGATGATACCCTTTATTTTAAATGTTTTACCCGTCACTGGATGGTTGAATGTATGACATTTGTGGGTGAATTTACATTGGGCACAATCACCACATTTATAGTTACCATCGGGAATGTTATTAAGAAAATGTGAGGGTGTGGGTTGCCTCAAATGCGACCTGACCAGGAAGTTCTTCAGGTTGGGAGGTCTTCTGTAAACAATACGTGGTGAGACAGAAAAAACCTTATTCAGAGCAGGATCAGAGCTTAAAATGGACCAGTGTTTTTGAACAATTTTTTCGAACTGCCTGCCAAGGGGATCAGACAATTGATTGGTTGTTCTCCGTTATGTCTCTCTCTAGTGGAGAGACAGTCAACTTGTGAACAATGCTGAAATCTATTGGAAGCTGGTTCAATACTGTTCAGGATAGCCCCGCCGTCGAAAACGTTTCTCAAGATCCTTTGAGTGCATTTTAAAAGCTACATCTGAACTGCAGGTCCTACATATACGCTTAAATTGGCCAATAGGAATACCCTTTTTGAGAGGTGTGGGGTGGTAACTGTCAGCATGGAGGAGGGAATTACGGTCTGTAGGTTTCCGATATAAATCCGTGCTCAGTCTACCATTGGCTTTGTAAATCAAAATGTCAAGGAAGTTCATACGTACAGCATCAGAGGCTATGGTAAATTTAAGATGTTCACTGCTATCATTTAGAAATGTGTGAAAAGCAGCTGACTCTGAGGCAGACCCAGTCCAGATCAAAAAAATGTCATCAATGTAGCGTTTCCAAATTTGGATAAAAGGTAGAAAAGGATTACAATTCTTGTTGAGAATAAAATTGGTCTCAAGAAGGCCCACATACAGATTTGCATAATTGGGAGCCATTTTGCTACCCATGGCAGTCCCACGTGTAAGAATAAGTGTTTTTCAAACATAAAAAAATTATTAGTAAGTACTATTTCAGTAAGCTCTTTAAGACAGGCAGTACTGGGGGTGCAAGCAGTCCTCTGATTGAGAAAGTGCTCTATTGCCTTGAGGCCACCTTGATGTGGGATATTTGTATACAAACTCTCCACATCAAGAGTGACCAAGAGCGAGTCCTTGTCCACTGAGTCTAAGGCTTGTATGACCTGAATACAATCACTGGAGTCCCTTACATAAGAAGGAAGTGACAAGACATGTGGTTTCAGGAAGTAATCAACAAAAGAGGAAATATTTTCAGTGAGAGAGCCAATCCCAGACACAATAGGTCGACCAGGAGGAACATTGGTATATTCTTTATGGATTTTAGGCAAAATATAAATCACAGGTGTGACAGGACTGTCAACTTTCATATAATCATATTCATTTTTCTGGATGCCACCCGTCTCAAAAAAGCCCTTAAGTACAGAATCAACATTAGCTTTAAAAACTAAGGTGGGGTTACTGTTCAAATTGAGATAAAAATCAGCATTAGCAAGTTGTCTATTAATTTCACCAACATAAGCCTCTCTGTCTTGTAAAACTATGGCGCCACCTTTGTCAGCAGATTGAACTACTACAGAGGTGTCCTGTTTGAGCTCAAGTAGAGCAGAGCGTTGGAGCTTAGTGACATTATTTGTCACCTTGTACACACGTTTCTTACCTAGTAACTGGGAGACTTCTCTCTCGACCAGTCTGCAGTACGTATCAACAGAGGAGTTTCTGTGTTGAGGAAAAAAGGAAACACTATTATCATCTGTGTGTGTGTGTGTGTGTGTGTGTGTGTGTGTGTGTGTGTGTGTGTGTGTGTGTGTGTGTGTGTGTGTGTGTGCGTGTGCGTGTGCGTGTGCGTGTGCGTGTGCGCGTGCGCGTGCGCGTGGGTGGGTGTGTGTTGTGTGTTTTTGAGCTTTTCTTGCAGCTTCATGTGGTTTTAAAGGACATGGTTTGAATTGCATCAGTTTTCAGTGTTAGTCATGTCATCAAAGTAATAAAGTTACAAAATGTCTGATTACAGACAGTCTGTCACAGGTTTATGTACGTAGGCCTATAGTCCTCTCTCTAAGTTATCTTTTCGCTCCTTCCCCTCCACTCTGTCATCAGTGATGTCACATGAGCAGTGGTGATGTCATCAGTGATGTCACTTGAGCAATTGTGATGATCAATGTCAGTCACATTTGCTTCAGTAACACAGCAAATAATATGCCTCTAAAAACACAGGGTGAGTGAAACTACAGATTTTCTCCATAAGAAATGTAATTTCCCATATGAGGTTAATAAGGTGGCTCAGTGGTTAGCACTATTACCTCACACTAACAGCAAGAAGGTCCCGGGTTCAAACCCTGTTCCGTCCCATGTCCTTTCTGTGTGAAGTTTGCTTCTCCATGGTTGTGTGTGTTTCCTCCCATATATATATATAGTCAAGTCAAGTCAAGTCAAGTCAAGTTTATTTGTATAGCACATTTCATACACAGAGGCAATTCAAAGTGCTTCACATAAAATGGATGACAGGAAAATAAAAGAAGAAAAGAAGAAAATAAAATGGACATTTAAAAGCATCACAACAAAACTTTAAAAAAGAGTATAAAAAGTGCATTAAGCAACAGGCGCAGCAGTTGCAAAAAGAGCTAAAAACTTATGACTCATTGGGTTTGCATAATAGAATAAATCAATGTATCTATATTGAGTCCCCCGACATCATGACTATAAGCATGACTACACACACATAAAACTCAGGTCTGGGTACGGTGTCCTCTTTTCCTCTATACTGCAGTTTGGACACCAAGCATACCCCCACTTGTAGCTTGCGTCATCTGTTGCCCGTCGACAAACAGGCCGGTTTATATATATATATATATATATATATATGTATATATATATATATATATATATATATATATATGTATATATATATATATATGTATATATATATATATATATATGTATATATATATATATATATATATATATATATATATATATATATATATATATATATATATATATATATATATATATATATATATTGTTTGTGCCTGACTATAAAGCGTTTGTGGTAGACCTCCCGTGACTTTAACAGACTGATGTTCAATGGATTGTAGGCCAGAGTTGAAGTTCTCAGTCTTGTCTATTGAGGACGTCACTACAGGAAACTTGATTTTGAAGACCTAAATTTAACCAAAGTGTGTAGGAACACCACCTTAAAACAAATATTTGTAATACTTTATTGTATAGAAAACAATATCAGCAAATGGAAGAAAAAAGTGTGTGTGTGTGTGTGTGTGTGTGTGTGTGTGTGTGTGTGTGTGTGTGTGTGTGTGTGTGTGTGTGTGTGTGTGTGTGTGTGTGTGTGTGTGTGTGTGTGGGGGGGGGGGGGGGAGGGGGGGGGGGGGGCTTTAGCACTGAAAACGTTACATTCAATACATCACATGACATCACATTAAAACAGAGTTCACCTGAGAAATTATTTTGCAGTTTTAAACCAATTCAAATGAGAGAAAAAGGAAAGAAAAATGGAAAAGCGATGAAGATGGTAATCTAACTCATGGGTTACTACTCATTTTTGGGGGGGAGATTCTGCTTTGTATGGTGTGGTTAATACATCATTTGGACCAATCAGATTGCTTGCCGGGGCTACAGGTACTCAGTGGGAGCCAGAACCCTCCACTTTAGCCGTTTGGGCCTATGGTCTGGAATTCACAATGTTCATGATGTTCTTGACCCAGTCGTGAATTGGGTCAGCACAGAGCTTCCTCCTCTTCATCTGAAAGCTATAACAGAGAGAGAGAGAGAGAGAGAGAGAGAGACACACGCACACACACACACACACACACACACAGACACACACACACACACACACACACACACACACACACACACACACACACACACACACAGATCATGCCTGCTGTTGTTGCATTTTGCCTTGCATTTACAGTCATCAAACCAACCAGATAATCAATCAGTCAATAATTCGGCCAATAGCAACTCAGTCAGCCAATCAGGCCGGCTCAACTTGGGCATTTTACAATTGCAGTAAATCCTCAGTGTTCTTTTAGTGACAGATGTGTTGCCGCAACCGTTGCACCTTTAGTAGATTATTTTTTAATTAATTGCAGATTTTCTCTCGATTATTATTTTTTGATTGCCAAGTAATCTTAAATGTTTCAGTAAACCAATTTTTTATGATTTCTTTTTAATCACTGCAGTTGCCATTATGGTGATTGAAAACTAAAAAAAACAACTGTCTCTATAACATCACGCAGATATTATTTTATCAGCTAATTCTGAAACTTGATTTGAACTGTATAGTATGTCTATAATGACAGATCAATTAAAATGTGGCCTAAAGCCTGGTTATGATAACTGCATGATAACTCCTACACTTGTGCAGGAGTAGCAAAGTCTGTAAGGTTGAAGATCAATAAAACAGGAGATGCAACACTCACACTACACCCTTCTTGGCACACCGACTGTCTGTGTGATTGTAGCTCAGCACCCTGGCAATACGCTTAGGCGCTTTGAAGATAAAATTGAAACAGCATGCAGCTGGACCACCGCCGCCTGAGAAACAGACAGAGAAACAACATGAACACAGATACCATTATTTTGGTCTTCTTCCCCTTTCCGTATACTTCTCTTGTTCATACTATTAGACATGTATGCTACATTTACAAAGCAGTATAGTGTATAACAGGGTTTCCCAAATAGCGGCCCGCGGCCGGCGAGCTGTGTGGCCCGCACTGGAATTGCTTCTTTTTTTTTTTATACTCCAGGGGACCCCTGGTGTATAAGCTTTAGACTCATATATTCAATGGCTGCTGAGGCTTGCTGTGGTTTGGTTTGATTTGATTATGGCATGAATCAATATTTTTGCTTCGGCATTAATAAGTAAGAACAGCAAGAACAGAAAAACAAACAAATCAGTTTACCACAGCTAACAAATAAAATTGAAAGCTGCGCAAAAGTTCCCCACAATACAGTGCATGTATTCTATAGCATCAAGTCTATTGCCATTTGCCAATATGTCATATTCAACCAGCAAGCAGGTTTGGCTGTTTCTAGACATAAACATCATGACATTTAGAGACAAGGTGGTAAACTTACTCTGATCCTGAGATACAGCCAGGATTGAGAAAAGCAGGATGCTGCAGACCACCAGAAGGACTGTCTTCTTCATCTTCATCATCATCATAACTGTCTGTCTCTGTCTGTCTGCCTCGCTCTATCTGTCAGTATGTCCTTCTCTGCCCTGCGTCTTATCCTGCCTCATCCCTAACATCTTCTGTAACGCGATAAGCAAAAACCCTTTTGTGACCAATCATGTAGTGTGTGTGTGTGTGTGTGTGTGTGTGTGTGTGTGTGTGTGTGTGTGTGTGTGTGTGTCTGTGTGTGTGTGTGTGTGTGTGTGTGTGTGTGTGTGTGTGTGTGTGTGTGTGTGTGTGTGTGTGCGTGCGTGCGTGCGTGCGTGCGTGTACACACCCATGTACCCTTCTAATAGTGTGTGGTGTAAAACTTGCAAACACACTGTGGTCAACACTGATCTAAAAATGAGACGGAGAGAAACGGTCGAAGGGGCGGAGGTGTTTTTTGTTTTTTGGTAGGGAAGGAAGCGTTGCAGGTTCTATGAAAAAAGGATCAAAAAGAAGTGAAGTCCGCACACTGCATCCACTTAACTCACAGTTTATTTGTTATATTATTGACGTTTCGGTCGTGAGACCTTCATCAGAATGAAGCACAAAATGACAGAGCACCCATATATACAAGTCAAACATCTCCTCCCACTAATGGGCGTGGGGGAAAGAAAACAGGTGAAAGCAATCAACCATTAAGACATAATCTCAAGACATAATACACACAAAAAGTACAATTTAAGATAGTATAGCCTAGTGTAGGAAGCAAAGTTGTCGGTACACTAGAAAATGCAATAAACAAGGAGCAAGGGCAAGTCTAAAACAATGATGTAGAAAAACATTCTGTAGAGAAACATCTAGAAAAGGAGGGGCCAAGGCAGTTGCTCTGCAAAGGGTAGGATAAAGATGCCCATACATAAATATTAAAATAGAAATAAAGAAATAAGGGAGGGATGACCTCCAGGGCAGCTAAAGTGAGCAATGCTAATGTCAGACAGGATGTAGGCTGATCACAAATATCTAAGTGAGTCTGTACTCACAGATGAGGGTAAGTGAAAAAGTCTATCAAACGTAAAACAAAATTAAAGGAATGGTCTAATATCGAATGACTCATTCAAGCCTCTGGCAAAGGTGTCTAAGGTAGAGATCCAGAAAGCTTCCCTCCTAAGGAGTAAATTGTTAATATCACCTAGGTGGCAGTTTGACATGCTCTATACCAAAATATTTGAGTGAAGAGATACAATGTTTGGCCTGGAAGAAATGAAGTGCCACAGGATTCTTAAAATCCTTAGTCCTAATATCACTCCTGTGTTCAGATATTCTGGTTTTTAAAGCTCTGGAAGATTTGCCAATGTAGACTGATCCACACAAACATCTAATCATATAAATAATATTCGATGTGGTACAGCTGATGATACCCTTTATTTTAAATGTTTTACCCGTCACTGGATGGTTGAATGTATGACATTTGTGGGTGAATTTACATTGGGCACAATCACCACATTTATAGTTACCATCGGGAATGTTATTAAGAAAATGTGAGGGTGTGGGTTGCCTCAAATGCGACCTGACCAGGAAGTTCTTCAGGTAGGGAGGTCTTCTGTAAACAATACGTGGTGAGACAGAAAAAACCTTATTCAGAGCAGGATCAGAACTTAAAATGGACCAGTGTTTTTGAACAATTTTTTCGAACTGCCTGCCAAGGGGAGAATATTGGATCAGACAATTGATTGGTTGTTCTCCGTTATGTCTCTCTCTAGTGGAGAGACAGTCAACTTGTGAACAATGCTGAAATCTATTGGAAGCTGGTTCAATCCACTGTTCAGGATAGCCCCGCCGTCGAAAACGTGTCTCAAGATCCTTTGAGTGCATTTTAAAAGCTACATAGGTCCTACGTATAGGCTACGCTTAAAGAGCATGGAGCAGGGTAATTCCTTTGCTAAATGTATACTTAACCTTGTCCCTATGTCCATTTGAAAAGTTAATGCAGCATTGGAAAAAAAAAAAAAAAAAAGTTTGAAAAAAAAAATGGAGAAAAACACCTTCCTTTTTCAGAAGGAAATAACAGACTTTTAATCTGACAAGAAAAAGCCTGCTACGTCACAGTGGGGAGTGGCTCCCGCGTGCGTGTCTCCCTCTCCCCTCCCACTGTCGTCAATTCCGTGGTCAAATCAGTCGCATTTCAGGACAGATAGTCAGGTCAGGTACGTATGCTAGTCAAAGTCAATCAGTCAGCCAGTTAGTCGGTCGGTCAGTTGGTAGGTTAATCACTAGTTAGTTTTTAGTATATAGTTAGTCATTTAGTCAGTAGCTGCCTGTAGTAAGTCGTTGTCAGTGAGTTTTGGGTCGGGTGTCGCCAGGTTACTGCATGCAGATAACAAGCTGTCAGCTCCACTCTGCTGCTGCTGCCTGTCTGCGTGACACTCTCTTTCTATCTCAATTCAATTCAATTCAATTCAAAAAGGCTTTATTGGCATGGAGAACATAAGTTTACATTGCCAAAGCAAGAGTGCAACAAAACAAAAAGTAACACAATTATAACCGAAAGGTTAGCACAAAACTATAATAATAACGATAATAACAATAATATAAACTATAATGTTAGCCTGTTATAATACAGAGATATGTAAACATTTCGGTCTTGCAAACAAATATGTACATAGGCTAGGTGACAAAGTTTAAATGTTTAAAAATAGGATAAAAGGAGTTGAAGATATCTGTACAGTATGTGTCTATGTACAAGATGTGCAGAGGGCGGACCCTAAGCTTTAGAGTGGTTGTGTCCCATTTATCCTTTTCCTGTCACAACAGCTCACAAACCTTGCTGCTGTGTTAGCTCACTGTTGTAATTCGCCCAGCAGATATGGAAGTTTTTTGGTATCACTCGTGTTCTCAAAGTCCTTATGAGTGTTTGTTATCTGAGGGAAGTATGTGTCTCTGATGTCCTGGTACAGACTGCACGAGGTTAGAAAGTGCAACTCAGTTTCCACTTCCTGTTGGGTGCAGTGGGTGCACAGTCTTTCTTCCCTTGGGAGCCAGGTCTGCCTGTGGCGGCCTCTCTCAATGGCCAGGTTGTGCTCACTGAGTCTGTACATAGTCAGGGTTTTCCTAAGTTTGGGGTCAGTCACAGTGCTAAGGTATTCTGCTACTCTGTAGTCTCTGTCTAGGGCCAGGTAGCATTCCAGTTTGCTCTGCTTTTTGGTTGACTCTTTCCAGTGTGTCAGATATTTTTCTTTTTGATTTCTTATAATTTGGTTTAATCTATAGGGGTGTCGTCTGTCTGGTGACTCTGCTTGTGAGCGGAGCCCCAGGACCAGCTGGCTGAGAGGGCATCTTCCTAGGCTCTCTCTGTGGGTGAGGGTTTTGCTATGGAGCGTATCAGGGGCACTTTTTTTAAGGTGGTCGTAAAATTTAGACGCTCTCTTCTGAATCTTGATGATTAGTGGGTATCGTCCTAATTCTGCTCTCTCTCTCTCTCTCTCTCTCTCTCTCTCTCTCTCACTCGGTGTGTGTGTGTGTGTGTGTGTGTGTGTTTGTGTACCTGTCTGCGCGGTGACACGCTCTCTATCTCTCTCTTTCTCGTCTCTCTCACTCGCTCCGGGAGGGAGGGAGGGGAAAGAGCGAGTGGAGGGGCCCTCCGTCAGTCCCCCTCTCTCTATCTCTCTCTCTCTCTCTCTCTCTCTCTCTCACTCTCACTCGGTGTGTGTGTGTGTGTGCGCGTGTGTGTGTGTGTGTGTGTGTGTGTGTGTGTGTGTGTGTCGAATTACAGTCCGCACCTCGGCCCGCCTCCGCTCGCTTGTGTGTGTGTGTGTGCGTCGAATTACAGACCGCACCTCGGCCCGCCTCCGCTGCTTGCTTTCAGGCTTCTCCACAACTCTCTCTCCGCGGTCCGTTGTGGGCTGTTCCTGCTCTCTTTCACTGTCAAAATTAGGCTGAGGACCATCACACGCATGTGCATAAACATTTGCTACCTCCTCTTCCTCCTGAAAACCGGCGTTAGCATCCATAGTGTGTGACTGACAGCCCTGACCTAAGTGACGACAGACAGAGGGACAGACGAGCATGCCTGGCGACTCCCCACTGTGACGTCAGAGTTTTGGGATCCAAGATGTCAAAATAAAAGTTCAAAAAGTAAAACGACCCCAGAAGTCACTGTAGTGTATATGTAAGTGTCTTAATGTGAAAATCGAGTTCCTCCATAATTCACCTACACATTGACTGATTGGGGTCTCTAACCTGCCCCATGCTCTTTAAATTGGCCAATAGGAATACCCTTTTTGAGAGGTGTGGGGTGGTAACTGTCAGCATGGAGGAGGGAATTACGGTCTGTAGGTTTCCGATATAAATCTGTGCTCAGTCTACCATTGGCTTTGTAAATCAAAATGTCAAGGAAGTTCATACGTACAGCATCAGAGGCTATGGTAAATTTAAGATGTTCACTGCTATCATTTAGAAATGTGTGAAAAGCAGCTGACTCTGAGGCAGACCCAGTCCAGATCAAAAAAATGTCATCAATGTAGCGTTTCCAAATTTGGATAAAAGGTAGAAAAGGATTACAATTCTTGTTGAGAATACAATTGGTCTCAAGAAGGCCCACATACAGATTTGCATAATTGGGAGCCATTTTGCTACCCATGGCAGTCCCACGTTTTTGCAAGAAGAAGTGTTTTTCAAACATAAAAAAATGATTAGTAAGTACTATTTCAGTAAGCTCTTTAGACAGGCAGTACTGGGGGTGCAAGCAGTCCTCTGATTGAGAAAGTGCTTTATTGCCTCGAGGCCACCTTGATGTGGGATATTTGTATACAAACTCTTCACATCAAGAGTGACCAAGAGCGAGTCCTTGTCCACTGAGTCTAAGGCTTGTATGACCTGAATACAATCACTGGAGTCCCTTACATAAGAAGGAAGTGACAAGACATGTGGTTTCAGGAAGTAATCAACAAAAGAGGAAATATTTTCAGTGAGAGAGCCAATCCCAGAGACAATAGGTCGACCAGGAGGAACATTGGTATATTCTTTATGGATTTTAGGCAAAATAGGAATCACAGGTGTGACAGGACTGTCAACTTTCATATAATCATATTCGTTTTTCTGGATGTCACCCGTCTCAAAAAAGCCCTTAAGTACAGAATCAACATTAGCTTAAAAAACTAAGGTGGGGTTACTATTCAATTTGAGATTAAAAAAAAAATCAGCATTAGCAAGTTGTCTATTAATTTCACCAACATAAGCCTCTCTGTCTTGTAAAACTATGGCGCCACCTTTGTCAGCAGATTGAACTACTACAGAGGTGTCCTGTTTGAGCTCGAGTAGAGCAGAGCGTTGGAGCTTAGTGACATTATTTGTCACCTTGTACACACGTTTTTTACATTGAAAAAAATCAATTTTTTTACATTGAAAAAAATCAATTTTCATCAAAGTACTGAAATTACAAAATGTTTGATTGTAGTCTATATATATCAGAAGTTGATGTACTGTATTAGTCAGTTAGCTATTAGCCATGTTAAAAGATCTAATAGTCCCTTGAAATGACAGCTTTTTTATTCTTATATTTTCTGTATTGCAAACAGACACAGGGACTTGGCACCAGATTTTCTCCATAAGAAATGTATTTTCCCATATGAGGTTAATAAGGTGGCTCAGTGGTTAGCACTATTACCTCACACTAACAGCAAGAAGGTCCCGGGTTCGAACCCTGTTCCGTCCCAGGTCCTTTCTGTGTGAAGTTTCCTTCTCCATGCTTGTGTGTGTTTCCTCCCATATATATATATTTCAATAATGAGAGACTAGAGACAGGTAGAAGGTACAGATAAACTTTTAATGATAGTAATTAGATTTGGCGAATGGCTCCATGATATGATGACGGATCTTCCTGAGATGAGCGGAAGACGTCAGCGATTTATAGGATAGAGAATTCCCCCATAGGGAATTAATCAGGAGCCATGACAATGGTGGTGATCAGGGGAGGAGGTGGGGCGAAACACTGCTTCGATGAGGTTCAGCAACTGAGAGGTGACAGCACATAGGTGAGTTACAACACAGTGAGATACATGGGCATCTTTATACAACTCATTCAGATGATTGGCCAACAGAAAAGACGAGGGAAATGAGCTGATTGGGTATAGACCAGAGAGAGGGAAACCGTGGGGGACAGTGATTGGACAAGGAATGAGGGGGCGTGTATATTAATGACGTAACAGTTAGGGGTGAGGCTGCAGGAAGGAGAGAGAAATAAAGGGACCATGTAATTTAATGAATGAATGATACAATATGGGGGATTGTCTATGTAGTCTACATTATTGAAAATAGTCCAAGACATCATATATAGTCAAGTCAAGTCAAGTCAAGTTTATTTGTATAGCACATTTCATACACAGAGGCAATTCAAAGTGCTTCACATAAAATGGATGACAGAAAAATAAAAGAATAAAAGAAGAGAATAAAATGGACATTTAAAAGCATCACAACAAAACTTTAAAAAAAGAGTATAAAAAGTGCATTAAGCAACAGGCGCAGCAGTTGCAAAAAGAGCTAAAAACTTATAGAGTTTATATATATATTAGAGAGATATACTTATAGAGAGATATATATATACTGTATATATACATATACCTAATAAATAGATTGTTTGTGCCTGACTATAAAGCGTTTGTGGTAGACCTCCCGTGACTTTAACAGACTGATGTTCAATGGATTGTAGGCCAGAGTTGAAGTTCTCAGTCTTGTCTATTGAGGACGACACTACAGGAAACTTGATTTTGAAGACCTAAATTTAACCAAAGTGTGTAGGAAAACCACCTTAAAACAAATATTTGTAATACTTTATTGTATAGAAAACAATATCAGCAAATGGAAGAAAAAGGTGTGTGTGTGTGGGGGGGCGGGGGGGGGGGGCTTTAGCACTGAAAACGTTACATTCAATACATCACATGACATCACATTAAAACAGAGTTCATCTGAGAAATTATTTTGCAGTTTTAAACTAATTCAAATGAGAGAAAAAGGAAAGAAAAATGGAAAAGCGATGAAGATGGTAATCTAACTCATGGGTTACTACTCATTTTTGGGGGGGAGATTCTGCTTTATATGGTGTGGTTAAAACATAATTTGGACCAATCAGATTGCTTGCCGGGGTTACAGGTACTCAGTGGGAGCCAGAACCCTCCACTTTAGCAGTTTGGGCCTATGGTCTGGAATCCACAAGGTTGATGATGTTCTTGACCCAGTCGTGAATTGGGTCAGCACAGACCATAAAATGGCTACCATCCGTTCTCTTCCTCTTCATCTGAAAGCTATAACAGAGAGAGAGAGAGAGAGAGAGAGAGAGAAACACACACACACACACACACACACACACACACAGATCATGCCTGCTGTTGTTGCATTTTGCCTTGCATTTACAGTCATCAAACCAACCAGATAATCAATCAGTCAATAATTCGGCCAATAGCAACTAAATCAGCCAATCAGCCTTCAGGCTCCACTTGGGCATTTTACAATTGCAGTAAATCCTCAGTGTTGTTTTAGTGACAGATGTGTTGCCACAACCGTTGCACCTTTAGCAGATTATTTTTTAATATATTGCAGATTTTCTCTCGATTATTATTTTTTGATTGCCAAGTTATCTTAAATGTTTCAGTAAAGCAATTTTTTTATGATTTCTTTTTAATCACTGCAGTTGCCATTATGGTGATTGAAAACTCAAAAAAACAACTGTCTCTATAACATCACGCAGATATTATTTTATCAGCTAATTCTGAAACTTGATTTGAACTGTATAGTATGTCTATAATGACAGATCAATTAAAATGTGGTTAAAATCTGGTTATGATAACTGGGTAACCCTTTATTTTACAGGTACCCTAGTTACATATGAACTATTTGTAATTACACATGAACACCAAATGTAATTACACAGTAATTACCAATAGTTCTAAATTACGTTCATATGTAGTTACATTGTAACAGACCTGTAAAATGGAGTGAGTCTGTTCAACTGTAGTTCATATGTAGTTACATTGTAACAGACATGTAAAATGGAGTGAGTCTGTTCAACTGTAGTTCATATGTAGTTACATTGTAACAGACCTGTAAAGTGGGGTGAGACTGTTCAACTGTAGTTCATATGTAGTTACATGGTACCGGACCTCTAAAGTGGAGTGAGACTGTTCAACTGTAGTTCATATGTAGTTACATGGTACCGGACCTGTAAAGTGGAGTGAGTCTTTTCAACTGTAGGTCATATGTAGTTACATGGTAGCGGACCTGTAAAGAAGCTCCCGGCTGGGACAGAGATTGCTAAAACCCAGTGGTGGATTCGAACCACTGAACTTCAGATTGCAAAGCAAGCGGCTTTAACCACTCAGCCACGAGGGCTTTCCAAATTTCATGGTGGAGTTTAAGAGGATAACTGTATGTGAGTCAGATGTAGTTGCTGTCACTTCATAGCTTTGTTATTATACACAGAGACTTGGGGGAAAATATTGATACTTTATTTAGTTGTAGGTATGATTTTGTCCAGAATTCCAATACAAAAATTATAATAAAAGTATTGTAGATATAGAGGTAACAGTGAAACTATAATCAAAATAGCCATTCTTCTACATTCTAATTGTTAGCTTATTGTAAATGAGTCATTTCCCCATCAATTTCCCAATTTCTCAATTTGTTGGGGACCCAGTCGAAGCCCCTCAAAGACCCCTTTGGTCAGCAGACCCCCGGATCATCTCTCCCCAAAGTCTATACCCCCCCCCCCCCCCCCCAAGTCTATAAATCCCCTAATCCGCATAAGGGGGGAACTCCCCCCTATTTGCTAAATAAATTGTATGCACTGTGCTCTAGAAACATTTAGTTATATTTAAAGATTTTAAATAAAAAAAATGCATTCTAGTAATTTTCTGAATTGTGGTGTAAATAGTCCCATGAGCCATTTACAGCTCATGGGGGGGGGGGGGGGGGGGGTCTGGCACAGTCACACTGCAGAAATGCATTCACATTAATCAATATTGCCTGTCTTTCAAGCTACAACTAACAAAGTATCTAACAAAGTCTATGCTTATAATACCAAAGCTAGGAAGTGACAACTACATCTGACTGACATACAGTTATCCCAAACTCCACAAGTTGGAAAGCCCTTGTGGCTGAGTGGTTAAAGATGCCTGCTTTGCAATCTGAAGTTCAGTGGTTCGAATCCCCCACTGGCTTTTAGCTATCTCTGTCCCAGGCCAGAGCTTCTTTACAGGTCCGGTGCCATGTAACTACATATGAACTACAGTTGAATAGACTCACTCCACTTTACAGGTCCATTACAATGTAACTACATATGAACTACCGTTGAATATACTCACTCCACTTTACAGGTCTGTTACCATGTAACTACATATGAACTACAGTTAAATAGACTCACTCCACTTTACAGGTCTGTTACCATGTAACTACATATGAACTAAAGTTGAATACACTCACTCCACTTTACAGGTCCGTTACAATGTAACTACATATGAACTGCAGTTGAACAGACTCACTCCATTTTACAGGTATGTTACAATGTAACTACATATGAACATCATTTATAACTATTGGTAATTACTGTGTAATTACATTTGGTGTTCATGTGTAATTACAAATAGTTCATATGTAACTAGGGTACCTGTAAAATAAAGGGTTACCGATAACTGCATGATAACTCCTATACACTTGTGCAGGAGTAGCAAAGTCTGTACGGTTGAAGATCAATAAAACAGGAGATGCAACACTCACACTACAGCCTTCTTGGGACACTGACTGTGTGTGTAATTGTAGCTCAGCACCCTGCCCTTAGGCACGGGTTTGGGGGTAAAATGGAAACAGCATGCAGCTGGACCACCGCCGCCTGATAAACAGACAGAGAAACAACATAAACACAGATGCCATTATTTTGGTCTTCTTCCCCTTTCCGTATGCTTCTCTTGTTCATACTATTAGACATGTATGCTACATTTACAAAGCAGTATAGTGTAACACAGGGTGTCCCAAATAGCGGCCCGCAGCCGGCGAGCTGTGTGGCCCGCGCCGGAATTGCCTTTTTTTTTTTTTTTTACAGTACCTGAATGCAACATGCAATATCTGGCTAAAAGTAATCTCATGTGTATAAATTACAGTTCAACACTGAGGAAGTGTCCAATTGTTCATGTTCAAGTCATTCTAATAGTCAACTTCTGTTAATATTTTTCAATCATCCTGATTAAATCAGGTTAAATGTAATGTAAGAAATTACTGTTCAACACTGAATAGGTGTCCAAATGTTCATGTCATTCTGGCCAATACTTCTGTTATAACATTTCAGTCTGGAATATGGAATATTTTTCAATAATCTTGATGACTAAACGGCTAAATTAATCTCATGTGTAAGAAATGACTGTTCTACATTGAAGTAGAAATTTAAATAATTAACTTGTTGGTTTTGGATTTATTTTGCTTCAAGAGTGCATTTTTGTTCTTGTGTTACCCTCAACACAGGCTTTGAGAATCTCGGTCCACTTACTGATGCTTAAATTAACCCACTCATATTCTGGTTTATTTCAAGAAAAATATGTTGGCTAGTGCAAATTGGCTGGTAACTTTAAAATCTAGCAGCCATATTGGCAGGTGTTCAAAAAAGTTAATTTCAAGCCCTCCAGGTGGTGACATAGGAGTGAGCGAGAAAAGGATCAAATTGGTGGTTAAGACTGAATAATGACAACAGAACTGTTCATTTAAAATGAGTTATTCCTCTATTCCTCTGGCTTCAAATGCACCAAATGTTTCACGCCGCCGCCTTGCGGCCGTCGCACGGTTCGGCCCCCGACCCTCAGCAAAATGTGGCCCTTGGTGAAAAGTAATTGGGGACCCCTGGTGTATAAGCTTTAGACTCATATATTCAATGGCTGCTGAGGCTTGCTGTGGTTTGGTTTGGTTTGATTTGATTATGGCATGAATCAATATTTTTGCTTCGGCATTAATAAGTAAGAACAGCAAGAACAGAAAAACAAACAAATCAGTTTACCACAGCTAACAATTAAAATTGAAAGCTGTGCAAAAGTTCCCCACAATACAGTGCATGTATTCTATAGCATCAAGTCTATTGCCATTTGCCAATATGTCATATTCAACCAGCAAGCAGGTTTGGCTGTTTCTAGACATTTGACCTCATGGCATTACTCTGACCTGTGGAGACAAGGCAGTAAACTTACTTGGTACACTAGATTCAGCCAAGGTTGAGAAAAGCAGGATGCTGCAGACCACCAGAAGGACTGTCTTCTTCATCTTCATCATCATCATAACTGTCCGTCTCTGTCTGTCTGCCTCGCTCTATCTGTCAGTATGTCCTTCTCTGCCCTGCCTCTTATCCTGCCTCATCCCTAACATCCTCTGTAACGCGATAAGCAAAAACCCTTTTGTGACCAATCATGTAGTGTGTGTGTGTGTGTGTGTGTGTGTGTGTGTGTGTGTGTGTGTGTGTGTGTGTGTGTGTGTGTGTGTGTGTGTGTGTGTGTGTGCGTGCGTGCGTGCGTGCGTGTGCACACCCATGTACCCTTCTAATAGTGTGTAGTGTAAAACTGTGGTCAACACTGATCTAAAAATGAGAGGGAGAGAAACAGCCGAGTTTTTTGTTTTTTGGTAGGGAAGGAAACATTGCACAAAATGACAGAGCACCCATACAAGTCAAACATCTCCTCCCACTGATGTGCGTGGGGGAAAGAAAACAGGTGAAAGCAATCAACCATTAAGGTGAATCATCACAGGGTGCATCTTGCTTCACATGAAAAACAAAATAATGGAGAAAGACATTCTCAAGACATAATACACAAAAAAAGTACAATTTAAGATAGTAGCCTATAGCCTAGTGTAGGAAGCAAAGTTGTCGGTACACTAGAAAATACAGTAAACAAGGAGCAAGGGCAAGTCTAAAACAATTATGTAGAAAAACATTCTATAGACGGTTTTCACCAGAGCGCAACCCCACAGCACTTCCTTTTTCTCAGCATTCGGTAAACTGCAAAAATATTCACTCGACATCGTTACTTTTGTTTTCGCTGCTCAGCTGTATAGACGGTTTTCACGGAATGGTCAGTCCTGCACTTGAATGTTATTTTTTCTTTTATGTCCATAGCAAACACTGCAACAGGAATTGAGCGGGGGTTCAATTTAGAATGTTTTTGTTGTCAAGTTAAAACCATCTATAGAGAAACATTTAGAAAAGGAGGGGCCAAGGCAGTTGCTCTGCAAAGGGTAGGATAAAGATGCCCACACATAAATATTAAAATAGAAATAAAGAAATAAGGGAGGGATGAACTCCAGGGCAGCTAAGTGAGTCTGTACTCACAGATGAGGGTAAAGCTGGGCTCAGACTACAGGATTCTGACAATTTTAGCCGATTTTGAAATCTGGCTGTGACACGCACTACAGGAGAATCTTCCCAGATTATCTCCGCCCCCACCTCACCTCTCTCTCTCGTTTCCTCATTTTCATGCCCGTCTCGCCAAACAAATGAATCTCACGGTAGTTAGCATGCGTGTAAACAACGCGACTCTATTGTCTGTACAAGTGAGAACACAAACACATGGCCTACCAAAATATATTTCCCTGCTGCATGTCATGAGATCGGCAAAAGTTTGGATAGACTGGATTGCTTCCCGCAGCAGCAATGCCTTTTCCCCCCACACTGCCTGGCTGATAGACAGGTAGGAGATTACAGCCTCTGACTGGCAGGGGCTCAAAACTACGATATAACAACTTTTTATTCATTGGTCATTCATTGTGATATAAATGAGTGACATTTTCCCCCAAATACTCGTGGTTCTGTACTGTTGGTATTTGGTAGCCTATAATGCCTGCAGTGCAGCGCATCAAATGAGCCGCGTAACGACGGGAGTCTCGCGCAGCAGCAGAATGATGTATGTAATGATTACATTTCTTGTTGAGAATAAAATTGGTCTCAAGAAGGCCCACATACAGATTTGCATAATTGGGAGCCATTTTGCTACCCATGGCAGTCCCACGTTTTTGTAAGAAGAAGTGTTTTTCAAACATAAAAAAATTATTAGTAAGTACTATTTCAGTAAGCTCTTTAAGACAGGCAGTACTGGGGGTGCAGTCCTCTGATTGAGAAAGTGCTCTATTGCCTCGAGGCCACCTTGATGTGGGATATTTAAGCAATATAGCATGAAAGCAAGTGTGTTGTGGAGAATATATCCCGCTGATAAGCTGTTATCCCATGAGGCCGCAGGCCTCGTGGGATAACAGCTTATCAGCGGGATATATTCCACAACACCACGCAGCTCGAGTGCTATATTGCTTTTATAAAACGGTTTCCAATAATAATATAATATAATAATAATAATACTATAAGTCCGACTGGCATGGTCTGATAGAGTCAGTTGAAACACTACTGTAAGGCGGGACCTCTAGCAAGAAGATAGACGTGCGGGTGATTTGATTGGATCGTTCTGGAGACTGAAGTCGACATTGGCCAATCCTGGCGCTTGCTGAGAAGCTGAGAGCTTTTTGCAAAGCCCGACACCAGAGCCGTATGCCGACACCAAGTAACGTTACGTCTTATTTAGAAATGCGGGGTTAAGAGTGAGGGCGCGCGAGAGAGGGGTTAAGACATTAGCCCGCGTCTATTCTTGTACAAAACATCATTTTCTGCGAAGTATTAGTAAAGTTATAAGCGAAGATCGATTCACAAGGATCTGAAAGCTGTCTCCGCCATTTTGTTTTTGAGGTACTTTTAGTAAGTGAGTTGCGCCATCATGCTTCCATAATGACTCATTGTACAAAGACTTGAAGGACTAGTGACCCTCCATACAGCAGATCAGGAGAAAGCTGTTTGGCTCGAGCGCAGCGCTGCCTTTTAGTAAGAGAGTTGCCATGGCAACCAATAACCCATGGCCATGGGTTATTGAACTCGGTTACTGGAATTATACAATGGCTGTGAACCAATCAGATTGCTTGATTTGAGAGAGCCGTTTTATAATTGTATGCAAACTCTCCACATCAAGAGTGACCAAGAGCGAGTCCTTGTCCACTGAGTCTAAGTATGACCTGAATACAATCACTGGAGTCCCTTACATAAGAAGGAAGTGACAAGACATGTGGTTTCAGGAAGTAATCAACAAAAGAGGAAATATTTTCAGTGAGAGAGCCAATCCCAGACACAATAGGTCGACCAGGAGGAACATTGGTATATTCTTTATGGATTTTAGGCAAAATATGAATCACAGGTGTGACAGGACTGTCAACTTTCATATAATCATATTAATTTTTCTGGATGTCACCCGTCTCAAAAAAGCCCTTAAGTACAGAATCAACATTAGCTTAAAAAACTAAGGTGGGGTTACTGTTCAATTTGAGATAAAAAATCAGAATTAGCAAGTTGTCTATTAATTTCACCAACATAAGCCTCTCTGTCTTGTAAAACTATGGCGCCACCTTTGTCAGCAGATTGAACTACTCCTGTTTGAGCTCGAGTAGAGCAGAGCGTTGGAGCTTAGTGACATTATTTGTCACCTTGTACACACGTTTCTTACTTAGTAACTGGGAAACACTATTATCATCTGTGTGTGTGTGTGTGTGTGTGTGTGTGTGTGTGTGTGTGTGTGTGCGCGCGCGTGTGTGTGTGTGTGTGTGTGTGTGTGTGTGTGTGTGTGTGTGTGTGTGCGCGCGCGCGTGTGTGTGTGTGTGTGTGTGTGTGTGTGTGTGTGTGCGGGTGCGTGTGCACGTGTGCGCGTGGGTGGGTGGGTGGGTGTTTGTTTTTGAGCTTTTCTTGCAGCTTCATGTGGTTTTAAAGGACATGGTTTGAATTGCATCAGTTTTCAGTGTTAGAGCAACTGTGATGTGGTATGAGCCGATGGCGCACAGTTGCACGATGGAGCCTATAGAGTTGGTGAGCGGCGTCTGTCTGTCTGTCTCCTAGTGTATTAAAACTATAGGGAAGGGCTCAATTTACTTGTGATCAATGTCAGTCACATTTGCTTCAGTAACACAGCAAATAATATGCCTCTAAAAACACAGGGTGAGTGAAACTACAATACACTGCTACTAACCAACCTCCTGACTGCTGTGACAACCCTCCCACTCTCCTGGCCCTGTCTTGCAGGAGCTTGGTGGTTTCTTTGGGTCATTAGGCTGATTGGGTGCACCTGGGCCCGGTGCGCTCTTTGTGCTTTAAAAGCCCACAGACCACCAGAATGTTTTTGTTGTCAAGTTAAAACCATCTATAGAGAAACATCTAGAAAAGGAGGGGCCAAGGCAGTTGCTCTGCAAAGGGTAGGATAAAGATGCCCACACATAAATATTAAAATAGAAATAAAGAAATAAGGGAGGGATGACCTCCAGGGCAGCTAAAGTGAGCAATGCTAATGTCAGACAGGATGTAGGCTGATCACAAATATCTAAGTGAGTCTGTACTCACAGATGAGGGTAAGTGAAGAAGTCTATCAAAAATTAAAGGAATGGTCTAATATCAAATGACTCATTCAAGCCTCTGGCAAAGGTGTCTAAGGTAGAGATCCAGAAAGCTTCCCTCCTAAGGAGTAAATTATTAATATCACCTCCCCTAGGTGGCAGTTTGACATGCTCTATACCAAAATATTTGAGTGAAGAGATACAATGTTTGGCCTGGAAGAAATGAAGTGCCACAGGATTCTTAAAATCCTTAGTCCTAATATCACTCCTGTGTTCAGATATTCTGTTTTTTAAAGCTCTGGAAGATTTGCCAATGTAGACTGATCCACACAAACATCTAATCATATAAATAATATTCAATGTGGTACAGCTGATGATACCCTTTATTTTAAATGTTTTACCCCTCACTGGATGGTTGAATGTATGACATTTGTGGGTGAATTTACATTGGGCACAATCACCACATTTATAGTTACCATCGGGAATGTTATTAAGAAAATGTGAGGGTGTGGGTTGCCTCAAATGCGACCTGACCAGGAAGTTCTTCAGGTTGGGAGGTCTTCTGTAAACAACACGTGGTGAGACAGAAAAAACCTTATTCAGAGCAGGATCAGAAGTGGACCAGTGTTTTTGAACAATTTTTTCGAACTGCCTGCCAAGGGGAGAATATTGGATCAGACAATTGATTGGTTGTTCTCCGTTATGTCTCTCTCTAGTGGAGAGACAGTCAACTTGTGAACAATGCTGAAATCTATTGGAAGCTGGTTCAATCCACTGTTCAGGATAGCCCCGCCGTCGAAAACGTGTCTCAAGATCCTTTGAGTGCATTTTAAAAGCTACATCTGAACTGCAGGTCCTACGTATACGCTTAAATTGGCCAATAGGAATACCCTTTTTGAGAGGTGTGGGGTGGTAACTGTCAGCATGGAGGAGGGAATTACGGTCTGTAGGTTTCCGATATAAATCCGTGCTCAGTCTACCATTGGCTTTGTAAATCAAAATGTCAAGGAAGTTCATACGTACAGCATCAGAGGCTATGGTAAATTTAAGATGTTCACTGCTATCATTTAGAAATGTGTGAAAAGCAGCTAACTCTGAGGCAGACCCAGTCCAGATCAAAAAAATGTCATCAATGTAGCGTTTCCAAATTTGGATATTTGCGGCTGGCGCTCCCAACTTGGTCGGGCCTTCGATCTTGCTTTTCCTGCCTTCGACCTTTTTAGCGACTTACAGCTATTTGCGGCTGGCGCTCCCAACTCGGTCGGGCACCTCGCGATAGCGCTTCCCAGCTTGGCCTACCTGGCCGCCTTGGCGCTTCGCGATTGTACTTTTCCGGCCTTCAACCTTTTTAGCGGCTTACGGCTATTTGCGGCCGGCGCTCCCAACTCGGTCGGGCCTTCGATCTTGGTACATTAAAATTTAGCTTGGCGCTTCCCGGCTTGGCCTACTTGGCTGCCTTGGCGCGACTACCCTGACTTTCTGCTCTCTCGAGTTGAAGATGGCGGGGCTGCTCCTGCAGCCGAACGTGAGCCTGACGGCGAAGTAGAACCTCGACTCCCATTTGATTCCGAACAGCGGCCATTGGGAGGGATGGATGGGCATGACTTTGAAGGCGTCCGAGATGTGGCCTTAGAGAGCTGGGCGCCTCTCCCCGCAAACTTAATAAGGAGGATGGCGTGGTCTACTGTGGCGTAGTGGAGGGAGAAGGGTTCGGGGGGAATTAGGCTATTTATGCTGGAGGTTGGGGCCGTGCCGGGGTGCCGAGAGGTCGATTATCATTCTTTTCTTGCCGGAATATTTGCGCGTGGCAATGCCTATTGGGCTTGTCCGGAACACCGGGAAGGGGGGGGCCTTGAAGGGGCCGATTAGGAATCCCTTAGATAGTTCTTTGGCGAGAAGTTGGGAGACTACTTCGGGTTCCTTGAGGGCGGATTGCAAATTTTTTGATATGTGGGGGGCCAGGGGGGGGGAGACTACGCCTATCCTGAACCCCTGGGAGAGGCCGGACAGTAGGTAGTCGACGAAAGGGCGGTTGGGGTGAAGGGACAGCTCCTGTGTTAGAGCTGGGACGTCGATGGGGGTGGAGGGGTGGAGTTTTAGTATTGCCGAAAGCCCGATCTCTCCCTCTTGAGGGTCAGCTTTGGGGGGCGGTTCCTTCGCGGGCAGGCGGAGCGGGGGTGGGCGTCCCCGCAGAAGCTACATGAGTGCAGGAAGGAACAGTTAGGGACCGTGCACACGTTCTCGTTGAAATATTTGCAGAGCGTGTTGAGGCCAATGTTACGCACCTGGTTGCCTGCCTGGGAGGACCCGCTGGTGCCGGGCGCCTGGGAGGGGGCGGCGCCGGACTGAAAGGCCGCCTTTGGGCAGAATTGTGCGGAGTGCCCCGGTTCGCCGCATGAGTAGCAGGTGTTCGCCGGCCGCCTGCTAACCAGCTTCATGAATATCTGCATGTCCATGACGGACCAGTCAAGCCGCCTATTTGCCCGAGTGATCATCAGGGCGGCTTTAGCGGAGAATGCTTTATGATATTGGTAAAATAGTTTACCGTGGCTGGAGTAGAGATCCCCTATTAGCGCTAGATATTTGTCTAGCTCATGGCGGCGCTCTGGATACACTTCGCAGATCACGTCACGGTAGACGCCGAACGTGTTCAGGAAGTCACATAAGGACAGGTCTTTGGGCAGGCGGGGGTCGGACGACTTTAAATAAACAGGGCCATCTGGGTCACCCGTAGCTTTCCTTTTACACTCGGGAGATGGCAGGAGTATGCTAACTAAGTTGATGTCTCTGCCCTTTAAAATCTGGGACCTTAGCCTGGGCAAAATATCAGCACAGGGAGAAACAAAAGACATACCGAATGGGCTGGCAGGCATGGCGGACGCCAGAGTGTTCATCTGGGCGGGTTGGGTGGTGGTGGGGAGCATATCAGCTTGCTGCATGGGCGGGGGTAGGATCGGCTGCTGCGCCGGGGTTTCCAGGGCGCTCAGACGGGCTTCTACTGCTCTGCTTGCATCTAGCAGAGACAGCAGGATGGCTCTTGACGACCCCTGTCGGCTCGGCGGAGCTACGAATGGGGCCGCTTCCGCTTCCGGGGCGGCGGCCTGGAGGTCAGTGCGACCAGGAAGGACGAGGCGTCTCGCGGCGGCCCCGCGGCCTGCGTTTCCCCGGCGGCTCCCGGCTCTCGGGGCGGCTGCCTCTACTGGTCTTCGCCCGCGGCCTCTCGCGCGTCCGCGCCGAGCGGCCTCTCCTTCCGGCACGCTCGCACGCGTACTTGGGCGTCCACGGGCCGTCGCAGTGGCGCGCCCCGTGCCACGGGAACGCGTGCTGGGCCTTCTCGTTGGGGCTATGCTAGCAGCCTGTGCAGCCTGTGGTCCAGCCACTTCGCCAGCGTCTTCATCAGAAGACTCGGAAAGCAGGTACGCTCCGTGGCCGGTCCGGAACAGGGAAGCGATGTCTAAGCTGTCGTCGCTGTCCATGGACAGCTCTGGCTCGGAACTCGACGTACCGGAATGGAGTGGGGAGCGTTGAAATCTGCGGTGAATAACCACGGGTGGAGAAGGCTTGAGGATGCTGATTCGGTCTGCAGATGTGGAGCAAAACACGCTTCGGAGGCCGCAAAACAACGCTTCGGAGGCCGGCTTCAGGGGAGATGGACTGCCGTGAGCTGCTGCTGCTATGATCGGCCAGAGAGAGAGAGGTGACGTAGAACCCTTGCTATATATATGAGGATTAACTGACGTCATGTTTGACGTCATAGCAGACGTCATACTAGGATTTTTGACTGACCACGTTATGCTAGAACTTGACTGACGTCAGGGGATGATCGGATTATGCGTGAGTGGCCTTCTGCTTGAACTATGGTCTGGAGACCTCACTTGTTCTCTGTTATGTCTCTCTCTAGTGGAGAGACAGTCAACGTGTGAACAATGCTGAAATCTATTGGAAGCTGGTTCAATACTGTTCAGGATAGCCCCGCCGTCGAAAACGTGTCTCAAGATCCTTTGAGTGCATTTTAAAAGCTACATCTGAACTGCAGGTCCTACGTATACGCTTAAATTGGCCAATAGGAATACCCTTTTTGAGAGGTGTGGGGTGGTAACTGTCAGCATGGAGGAGGGAATTACAGTCTGTAGGTTTCCGATATAAATCCGTGCTCAGTCTACCATTGGCTTTGTAAATCAAAATGTCAAGGAAGTTCATACGTACAGCATCAGAGGCTATGGTAAATTTAAGATGTTCACTGCTATCATTTAGAAATGTGTGAAAAGCAGCTAACTCTGAGGCAGACCCAGTCCAGATCAAAAAAATGTCATCAATGTAGCGTTTCCAAATTTGGATAAAAGGTAGAAAAGGATTACAATTCTTGTTGAGAATAAAATTGGTCTCAAGAAGGCCCACATACAGATTTGCATAATTGGGAGCCATTTTGCTACCCATGGCAGTCCCACGTTTTTGTAAGAAGAAGTGTTTTTCAAACATATTTTTATTTATTAGTAAGTACTATTTCAGTAAGCTCTTTAAGACAGGCAGTACTGGGGGTGCAAGCAGTCCTCTGATTGAGAAAGTGCTCTATTGCCTCGAGGCCACCTTGACATGGCTGTAACTAGCTATGAGGACGGGGAGGTCCGGACCTCCCCTAATATTTCAGAGTTTTTTTTTTTAGCCTTTATTTAACCAGGTTTGTCCCATTGAGATCAAAGATCTCTTTTACAAGAGAGACCTGGCCAAGAAACAGCAGCAACACAAAGTTACAACAAACAAACACATAAACACATACAATTGAAAAACATTAAAATTATCAAATAAAACATTTGCATACAGACAGCCTGTTCTCAAGAGATTTTACCATAGCCTTAAAACCATTTAAGGTTACTAAGCTATTAAGTTTAAGATCAGACTGCAGACTGTTCCATGCGGTGGATGCAGAGAACCTAAAAGCTTTCTTCCCCAGTTCGGACTTTGGGAACAGAAAATTGTAGAGTGTCCTGAGAACGAAGATTGTAAAAAAATAAAACAATCTGCATGGAAAAGCATGAAAAACACGGGATAGCTTTTATTTTGAAACGAAAGGCAGGTCAGGCAAGAAGTCATCTGACGCCGCGTCCGCGGTAACTTGATTCCGAGAGAGCAGCAGCATGGTGGTGAGTGATGACTGTCTGTCTGCCTGGCGAGATAATTGAAGGTGAGCGAGCTGCGAGACAGTGAGCGAGTGAACGACAGACAGTGAGTGACACTGACAGATTTTTTAGCAACAACCAAGAAAGTAAGTGTCTAGTCTGTCTCTTAAGTAATGTTACCTGTGTGACACATTGGGATGCTACTGGCTAATCATGCATGATGCCAATTGCCAAGCTCCCGAAGTCAGGTATGCAGGTGGCTATATGCATGGTTTCAGTTTCATGACCCAATAAGTAACAAAAAGAGGTGGTGTAAAGTTAAAAACAACATAATATATTTTATTTTATTTTTCAATCGTTCCTATCAGGAATAAATAAATGTCCCTCTGTATGTTTTTTTTTATTATCGATGATGACTTTGTGTGTTGTGTACGGCTTG
Organism: Poromitra crassiceps; assembly: GCF_964638095.1. Lineage (NCBI taxonomy): Eukaryota > Metazoa > Chordata > Actinopteri > Beryciformes > Melamphaidae > Poromitra > Poromitra crassiceps. Next base: position 27,905,991 of record NC_139630.1, read on the forward strand.
GGTTGTGTACCTGTGTTTGTAGGTGTCATTTTGATATGAATTTGGCTAAAACAGTTTGTGTTTGTTAGTTACAATTATGTTGACAGGAGAGCTGAGCAGGTGGTGACATGAAAGAGAATATACTGAATAATGACATCACAACAGTATAATCCTAATGTTGATTTAAAATGATATATTACTCTAAATATGGCTAAAAAAGGGGAAAAAACCCCTCAATTTTAATCTGCCTCCCCTTGCTGGACCTCCCCTATTTCGGGACCCTGGTTACGGCCCTGCACCTTGATGTGGGATATTTAAACTCTCCACATCAAGAGTGACCAAGAGCGAGTCCTTGTCCACTGAGTCTAAGGCTTGTATGACCTGAATACAATCACTGGAGTCCCTTACATAAGAAGGAAGTGACAAGACATGTGGTTTCAGGAAGTAATCAACAAACAGAGGAAATATTTTCAGTGAGAGAGCCAATCCCAGAGACAATAGGTCGACCAGGAGGAACATTAATTGGTATATTCTTTATGGATTTTAGGCAAAATATGAATCACAGGTGTGACAGGACTGTCAACTTTCATATAATCATATTCATTTTTCTGGATGTCACCCGTCTCAAAAAAGCCCTTAAGTACAGAATCAACATTAACTTAAAAAACTAAGGTGGGGTTACTGTTCAATTTGAGATAAAAAATCAGCATTAGCAAGTTGTCTATTAATTTCACCAACATAAGCCTCTCTGTCTTGTAAAACTATGGCGCCACCTTTGTCAGCAGATTGAACTACTACAGAGGTGTCCTGTTTGAGCTCGAGTAGAGCAGAGTGTTGGAGCTTAGTGACATTATTTGTCACCTTGTACACACGTTTCTTACCTAGTAACTGGGAGACTTCTCTCTCGACCAGTCTGCAGTACGTATCAACAGAGGAGTTTCTGTGTTGAGGAAAAAAGGAAACACTATTATCATCTGTGTGTGTGTGTGTGTGTGTGTGTGTGTGTGTGTGTGTGTGTGTGTGTGTGTGTGCGTGTGCGTGTGCGTGTGCGTGTGCGTGTGCGTGTGCGTGTGCACGTGCGCGTGCGCGTGCGTGTGGGTGGGTGGGTGTGTGTTGTGTGTTTTTGAGCTTTTCTTGCAGCTTCATGTGGTTTTAAAGGACATGGTTTGAATTGCATCAGTTTTCAGTGTTAGTCATGTCATCAAAGTAATAAAGTTACAAAATGTCTGATTACAGACAGTCTGTCACAGGTTTATGTACGTAGGCCTATAGTCCTCTCTCTAAGTTATCTTTTCGCTCCTTCCCCTCCACTCTGTCATCAGTGATGTCACATGAGCAGTGGTGATGTCATCAGTGATGTCACTTGAGCAATTGTGATGATCAATGTCAGTCACATTTGCTTCAGTAACACAGCAAATAATATGCATGTAAAAACACATGGGTGAGTGAAACTACAATACACTGCTACTAACCAACCTCCTGACTGCTGTGACAACCCTCCCACTCTCCTGGCCCTGTCTTGCAGGAGCTTGGTGGTTTCTTTGGGTCATTAGGCTGATTGGGTGTACCTGGGCCCGGTGCGCTCTTTGAGCTTTAAAAGCCCACAGACCACTCATTCCCTCCTCACCTGTGTGCACAATTCTATTCGGTTCTTTTGGCTTCTAGTGGTTTGTGTCGTTTTAGTCCTTAGTTTGAGGTCATAATTATTATTGCTATAAGTTTGACTCCCTCCTTTTGTTACTTCCTTCAGCCGGGTTGTAAGTAACACAACTGCTAAACGGAAACCTGTGGTTTGAGAGAGGGGCGGGGTCACAACGCAGCAGCATTCAGGACTGTCTAACCAAAGCTGTTGGCGTAGGCTATACAAAGCTATGCACCACAAACACCTGCACGTGTGAGATGTAGCTTTGCTGTACACACACTTTTTATCATTGCTATGAACCTCCATACAGTACAGTATATCTAATAGTCTAATATGCAAAATGATGAAGAAAGTTGACCTTGTCTTACCTTATGCATCATAGAATGATAGAACATAATACTTGCATGTCCTTTCTAACGTTTAGATTTAGAACCAGAACGTTGCTCTAAGGTGCAAATCTTTCCATTTCCATCTCACCCAAATGGACATTAGACTGTCTGTAGCTGTTGATCTCTATGGAAATGGATTGTGCATCCTTCAGCAGCACGTTAAGTCATTGTTGTGCTTATTGAGACCGCTGATACATTTGTATGGGGGAATATAGCATGCATTTGACGCTACGACAAAATGTCCCCCTTGGCTGACCTATTGCACAGACATGACACTTGCAGTTCCATGCATTCAATACATGAGAATCTCCAAATGGATAGATCCATGGTAAATGAATACGTAAAATAAATATAAAAATACAATACATAAAAGAATTATGCATCTTACTGACAGATATGTAGATGTAGTGAATTAATGTGTACAACAATCAATCCACGCTCAAATACAATGTAGTTTGCATCTACAGTACTGTACATTTTTGGACATGATCAAGTCTGTTATTCTGAGCAACCTTTAGGTGGTGCCAGAGACACATGGTGAGAAGAGAAGGCATTTCTTTGGCTCCTTTTTCTCTTTTTCTCTGCATTTCAATCACAATTACATAAAGATCTTTTTGTTTTAACATTATTTGTCACTACGTTTGTGTGTCATCCTTCACATTCAACACCAAGAAGCCCAATGGATTTGAGAAGGCCAAGAAGCCACCAACTGAAGGGGGTAAATAGGATCATAACTTATACATTATTATTATAAACTGTAGAGAAACCAGGTCTAGGATAACTCATGGAGGGACATTTGGGAAACTGACATATTTCTTTTGTAAATGCAAGTTATTCACCAACACCAAGTCAGCTGTATCTTCACCAGTAGCTCTACCAACAAGTGGCATCAACAAGACTATTTACTTTGAACTCTGCCTCTTGAGTCGTGCACTTGGGTTCCATTTTGTATTTGAACTGTGAGACTAAATCAATTTTCATCAAAGTACTGAAATTACAAAATGTTTGATTGTAGTCTATATATCAGAAGTTTATGTACTGTATTAGTCAGTTAGCTATTAGCCATGTTAAAAGATCTAATAGTCCCTGGAAATGACAGCTTTTTTATTCTTATATTTTCTGTATTGCAAACAGAAACTATAGACACAGGGACTTGGCACCAGATTTTCTCCATAAGAAATGTAATTTCCCATATGAGGTTAATAAGGTGGCTCAGTGGTTAGCACTATTACCTCACACTAACAGCAAGAAGGTCCCGGATTCAAACCCTGTTCCGTCCCATGTCCTTTCTGTGTGAAGTTTGCTTCTCCATGGTTGTGTGTGTTTCCTCCCATATATATATATAGTCAAGTCAAGTCAAGTCAAGTTTATTTGTATAGCACATTTCATACACAGAGGCAATTCAAAGTGCTTCACATAAAATGGATGACAGGAAAATAAAAGAAGAAAAGAAGAAAATAAAATGGACATTTAAAAGCATCACAACAAAACTTTAAAAAAGAGTATAAAAAGTGCATTAAGCAACAGGCACAGCAGTTGCAAAAAGAGCTAAAAACTTATGACTCATTGGGTTTGCATAATAGAATAAATCAATGTATCTATATTGAGTCCCCCGACATCATGACTATAAGCATGACTACACACACATAAAACTCAGGTCTGGGTACGGTGTCCTCTTTTCCTCTATACTGTAGTTTGGACACCAAGCATACCCCCGCTTGTACCTTGCGGGGGTATATATTAATAAATAATCAATAAATAGATTGTTTGTGCCTGACTATAAAGCGTTTGTGGTAGACCTCCCGTGACTTTAACAGACTGATGTTCAATGGATTGTAGGCCAGAGTTGAAGTTCTCAGTCTTGTCTATTGAGGACGACACTACAGGAAACTTGATTTTGAAGACCTAAATATAACCAAAGTGTGTAGGAAAACCACCTGAAAACAAATATTTGTAATACTTCATTGTATAGAAAACAATATCATCAAATGGAAGAAAAAGGTGTGTGTGTGTGTGTGTGTGTGTGTGTGTGTGTGTGTGTGTGTGTGTGTGTGTGTGTGTGTGTGTGTGTGTGTGTGTGTGTGTGTGTGTGTGTGTGTGTGTGTGTGTGTGTGTGTGTGTGGGAGGGGGGTGGGGCTTTAGCACTGAAAACGTTACATTCAATACATCACATGACATCACATTAAAACAGTGTTCATCTGAGAAATTATTTTGCAGTTTTAAACCAATTCAAATGAGAGAAAAAGGAAAGAAAAATGGAAAAGCGATGAAGATGGTAATCTAACTCATGGGTTACTACTCATTTTTTGGGGGGAGATTCTGCTTTATATGGTGTGGTTAAAACATAATTTGGACCAATCAGATTGCTTGCCGGGGTTACAGGTACTCAGTGGGAGCCAGAACCCTCCACTTTAGCAGTTTGGGCCTATGGTCTGGAATCCACAACGTTGATGAGGTCCTTTACCCAGTCGTGAGTTGGGTCAGCACAGAGCATCTTCCTCTTCATCTGAAAGCTATAACAGAGAGAGAGAGAGAGAGACACACACACACACACACACACACACAGACACACACACACACAGACACACACACACACACACACACACACACACACACACACAGATCATTCCTGCTGTTGTTGCATTTTGCCTTGCATTTACAGTCATCAAACCAACCAGATAATCAATCAGTCAATAAGTCGGCCAATAGCAACTCAGTCAGCCAATCAGGCTCAACTTGGGCATTTTACAATTGCAGTAACACTCCTGAATGTTGTTTTAGTGACAGATGTGTTGCCGCAACCGTTGCACCTTTAGTAGATTATGTTTTAATTAATTGCAGATTTTCTCTCGATTATTATTTTTTCATTGCCAAGTTATCTTAAATGTTTCAGTAACCCAATTTTATTGATGATTTCTTTTTAATCACGGCAGTTGCCATTATGGTGATTGAAAACTAAAAAAAACAACTGTCTCTATAACATCATGCAGATATTACATTTTATCAGCTAATTCTGAAACTTGATATGAACTGTATAGTATGTCTATAATGACAGATCAATTAAAATGTGGGCTAAAAGCCTGGTTATGATAACTGCATGATAACTCCTACACTTGTGCAGGAGTAGCAAAGTCTGTAAGGCTGAAGATCAATAAAACAGGAGATGCAACACTCACACTACACCCTTCTTGGCACACTGACTGTGTGTGTAACTGTAGCTCACCAACAGGCGCTTAGGCACGCGTTTGGGGATAAATGTGAAACAGCATGCACCTGGACCACCGCCGCCTGAGAAACAGACAGAGAAACAACATGAACACAAATACCATTATTTTGGTCTTCTTCCCCTTTCCGTATGCTTCTCTTGTTCATACTATGATACATGTATGCTACATTTACAAAGCAGTATAGTGTATAACAGGGTTTCCCAAATAGCGGCCGGCGAGCTGTGTGGCCCGTGCCGGAATTGCTTTTTTTTTTTTTTTTTTACAGTGTACCTGAACGCAACATGCAAGATCTGGCTAAAAGTAATCTCATGTGTATAAATTACAGTTCAACACTGAGGAAGTGTCCAATTGTTCATGTTCAAGTCATTCTAATAGTCAACTTCTGTTAATATTTTTCAATCATCCTGATTAAATCAGGCTAAATGTAATGTAAGAAATTACTGATCAACACTGAATAGGTGTCCAAATGGTCATGTCATTCTGGCCAATACTTCTGTTATAACATTTCAGTCTGGAATATGGAATATTTTTCAATAATCTTGATGACTAAACGGCTAAAGTAATCTCATGTGTAAGAAATGACGGTTCTATATTGAAGTGGAAATTTAAATACTTAACTCGTTGGTTTTGGATTTATTTAGTTTCAAGAATGCATTTTTGTTCTTGTGTGACCCTCAACACAGGCTTTGACACACGGGCCACTTACTGATGCTTAAATTAACCCACTCATATTTTGGTTTATTTCAAGAAAAATATGTTGGCTAGTGGAAATTCTAATTGGCTGGTAACTTTAAAATCTAGCAGCCATTGTCAGGTGTTCAAAAAAGTTAATTTCAAGCCCTCCAGGTGGTGACATAGGAGTGAGCGAGAAAATGATCAAATTGGTGGTTAAGACTGAATAATGACAACAGAACTGTTCATTTAAAATGAGTTATTCCTCTATTCCTCTGGCTTCAAATGCACCAAATGTTTCACGCCGCCGCCTTGCGGCCGTCGCACGGTTCGGCCCCCGACCCTCAGCAAAATGTGGCCCTTGGTGAAAAGTAATTGGGGACCCCTGGTGTATAAGCTTTAGACTCATATATTCAATGGCTGCTGAGGCTCGCTGTGGTTTGGTTTGATTTGATTATGCCATGAATCAATATTTTTGCTTCGGCATTAATAAGTAAGAACAGCAAGAACAGAAAAACAAACAAATCAGTTTACCACAGCTAACAAATAAAATTGAAAGCTGCGCAAAATTTCCCCACAATACAGTGCATGTATTCTATAGCATCAAGTCTATTGCCATTTGCCAATATGTCATATTCAACCAGCAAGCAGGTTTGGCTGTTTCTAGACATTTGACATCATGACATTACTCTGGCCTGTGGAGGCAAGGCAGTAAACTTACTTGGTACACTAGATTCAGCCAAGGTTGAGAAAAGCAGGATGCTGCAGACCACCAGAAGGACTGTCTTCTTCATCTTCATCATCATCATAAATGTCTGTCTCTGTCTGTCTGCCGCTCTATCTGTCAGTATGTCCTTTTCTGCCCTGCCTCTTATCCTGCCTCATCCCTAACATCTTCTGTAATGCGATAAGCAAAAACCATTTTCTGACCAATCATGTAGTGTGTGTGTGTGTGTGTGTGTGTGTGTGTGTGTGTGTGTGTGTGTGTGTGTGTGTGTGTGTGTGCGTGCGTCCGTGTACCCTTCTTGCGTAGTGTAAAACTTGCGAGACTGTTTCCATGACAAAATAAGGACCAAGACCCATAAACCCAGAAGCTACAGTTAACTTGCAAACACACTGTGGTCAACACTGATCTAAAAATGAGAGGGAGAGAAACAGCCGAAGGGGCGGATGTGTGTGTGTGTGTGTGGGGGGGGGGGGTGGAGGAAGCGTTGCAGGTTCTATGAAAAAAGGAAACACTATTATCATCTGTGTGTGTGTGTGTGTGTGTGTGTGTGTGCGTGAGCGTGTGCGTGTGCGCAGCATGCGCAGCTATCGACTGAACGTGTCACACACGCATGCTTTGACGCCTGTGTAGCAAAGCAACGCTTGACGTGTCATGTAGTTTCCCCATTGACTTGTAATGGTCACGCGTGTACGCGTAATGTTACTTCAATCAGGAGAGGCCAGTTGGTAGGATTAGACAAACTTTATTTAGCAATCGGCATGCATGGCAAATGCTTTGGCGCTTGACTCCATTGGCCAGTGGCGCTGCTCTTGAGGCAGAGGAGGGCGCCTGCATAGGCTAGGAGATCCCCCCCCCGTGGGGGATCAGGAGTCAAGACTCGTTGGTGGCGGACTGGGGAGGTGGGTGGGGCAAAACAACGCTTCGGAGGCCGGCTTCAAGGGAGATGGGCTGCCGTGAGCTGCTGCTGCTATGATCAGCCAGAGAGAGAGAGGTGACGTAGAACCCTTGCTATATATATGAGGATTAACTGACGTCATGTTTGACGTCATAGCAGACGTCATACTAGGACTTTTGACTGACCACGTTATGCTAGAACTTGACTGTCGTCAGGGGATGATCGGATTATGCGTGAGTGGCCTTTTGCTTGAACGATGGTCTGGAGACCTCACTTCAATCAGGAGAGGCCAGTTGGTAGGATTAGACAAACTTTATTTAGCAATCGGCATGCATGGCAAATGCTTTGGCGCTTGACTCCATTGGCCAGTGGCGCTGCTCTTGAGGCAGAGGAGGGCGCCTGCATAGGCTAGGAGATCCCCCAAAAGGAAGATCTGATTACCGGAGGTTAATTGAGATCTGCAGGCGCCAGTAGTTGATTGCACTTTTCCGGCCTTCGACCTTTTTAGCGACTTACAGCTATTTGCGGCTGGCGCTCCCAACTCGGTCGGGCACCTCGCGATAGCGCTTCCCAGCTTGGCCTACCTGGCCGCCTTGGCGCTTCGCGATCGTACTTTCCGGCCTTCGACCTTTTTAGCGACTTACAGCTATTTGCGGCTGGCGCTCCCAACTCGGTCGGGCCTTCGTTCTTGGTACATGCTTTTCCTGCCTTCGACCTTTTTAGCGACTTACAGCTATTTGCGGCTGGCGCTCCCAACTCGGTCGGGCACCTCGCGACAGCGCTTCCCAGCTTGGCCTACCTGGCCGCCTTGGCGCTTCGCGATTGTACTTTTCCGGCCTTCGACCTTTTTAGCGACTTACAGCTATTTGCGGCTGGCGCTCCCAACTCGGTCGGGCCTTGGTACGTGCTTTTCCTGCCTTCGACCTTTTTAGCGACTTACAGCTATTTGCGGCTGGCGCTCCCAACTCGGTCGGGCACCTCGCGATAGCGCTTCCCAGCCTGGCCTACCTGGCCGCCTTGGCGCTTCGCGATTGTACTTTTCCGGCCTTCGACCTTTTTAGCGACTTACAGCTATTTGCGGCTGGCGCTCCCAACTCAGTCGGGTCTTCGATCTTGGTACATTAAAGTTTAGCTTGGCGCTTCCCGGCTTGGCCTACTTGGCTGCCTTGGCGCAACTACCCTGACTTTCTCCGACTCTATCCCCCCAAAAATGAGCCGGGGAATTTACTGCGCCTTACTGGGCGCCATGCTTACGGGGAGCCGCCACCAACGAGACATTTTAAAGTCCGGGACACTGTTTGTTGCCATGCTCACCGATTAAGGGAGGAGGGTTCTTTGGGCCGCCAGTATGGCCGCCTGCTCCGGGCGGATGTAGCTGGAGAATGCCGATTAGGGCCAGCGGCCCATTTGCTGGAGGGAGGCGGAGGGCACTCCTTGCTCGGCGGCCGAGGTGGCCGCTCCGATCCTGAAGGAGTGGCTGGAGTAGTCCTTCGTCGGGAGGTTGCATTGCTGGAGCGTCTGCTTGAGGTGCAGGGTGAACCGGGACCTTGTCATGTGGTGACAGGGTGCGATGAGGAGCAGGGGAGCCGAGGGGCCGGTCCGAGGCCTGAGCTTGACGTAGTGAGCCATGAACGAGAAAGGGCAGAAGGGGGCTAGTGCCTTCCTGTATGCTATTGTGTGCTGGGGCAGCGGGGCTCTCTGACTGCGGTGTCAGAGAAGAGAACGTTGTCCAGGCTACGCTCCATCATGAACAATGACTCGCGCCCACTCCACGGCGTGCTAGTCGAACACAGGAGTACGTTCAGTGAGAGACTGATTCCACCTAGATGCAGTACGGAGAGGCACAGGAAATCATTCCTGCCTGTGGCCATTGGTCTATTTAAGGCCTCTCTTAAAGAGCACCTCGGAGACGCTCAGTCTCCCTGAGACTGAGCCAGCCGATAGGTTAACTGTGCCTGGCTGAGCCACGTGTGGCGTATAGGGCAAGCCGACTTAATATAGTCCAGGGTGCAATAATGATAATTGACACGGAATGTATACTTACCTGACGTATTTTGTATTTTGCTACTTAGACATTCCACTTATTTTTTCTTCTAGCGCATTTACTAGTTATTCTATGCTATGTTGTGTTTTTTTTTTTTGTTTTGTTTTTGTTTTCCCCCTGCTTATTGCTTAATATTGCATTTGTGTTGCATTTACTACTGTTTATTTTATTTTAAGCTATGTGTGTAGTGAGAGCGAGCTACTGTAACCTGTCCCGATTTCCCCTCGGGGATCATTAAAGTCATTCTGATTCTGCTTCTGAAGAAATGCCAGAGGCATTTTACTTTGAAATTTGTTAAGAACAGGAAGTGGTGTATTAAGACCGGGTAGCTTAACACGGAAAGACGTCAGCATTCCCTGGGCCGTCTGGCTTCGGTCCGAAGTTATGCAGTAACACTCATTCTAGCTGATGCTCAGACAAGCTCCGTGGGCCAGGGGTGTTAGAATGGCCCCTTGCGTGGTTATTATTATTATTGTTGTAATTATTATTATTATAATTATTATTATTATTATTATTATTGTGACTCCCGCTGGCCATTTGCCAGAAAGCGATTTCCGCTTAGGCGTCGGAAATAGGCAGGCTGAGATGCCCGCTGGGTAGAATAGTCAGGTCACAGGCCGAATAACTTGTCAGTCAGCTTCGCTTTATTTAGTCAAAGCACGAGGGACACCTACGGTACATGTGGTGTTTTCAGAGCAATGTAAGACAGTATTTCTGTTTGGTGGGGCGGGCCGTTGCGGGCAGACGGAGTATTAAAGAGATGAGAATACGTCTGATTATAGGCATTATAGGCAAAACACAAAGATCCCTAGTACAGTTTAGTAGTGCACGAGTGCTCAAGAAAGCGCACGAGGTAATCAATGACTCCACGCATGTCCTTCATGTCTGTTTTGACTTAATGCCATCAGGAAAGCGCTTTAGACAGCCTGCCTGCGAAACAAGCAGAAGGAAGTTTGGTTTGGTTCCAGAGGCCATTCGACTGGTGAACAGCCACAGTACGAGAAGTGGTCAGTTTATCTAGAGTAGGTCTGTACCTTGACCTTTTGATTTGAACCCTTGAACAAGTCTAATATGCACTTGGATTGTATTGACTGAAATTAATTTGTATTGATCTGACACCTATATTCCTTTGTGGTGTTGGATACACTGTAATCAGGGATCTTGCTTTATCAGTGTCATTTATTGTATTTATTGTCTTGTTTTTTGTATTGTTTTTGGATGTGTACAGAGTACAGCTTGTTTGCAGTATTCATGCCTTAAATTGCCCTTTGCGGGACTAATAAAGTTTTTTTTTTTTTTTTTTAATTGAATTGAATTGATTTTACTGGACTGGTAGATTGCCCGTTTAAATGCTGAAGTACTGATACTTTCCTCACGGGTCCTTTCGCGTCCACGGGTGACTGGTCCTCCGGGGTATGCTCGGTGTGCTGTGGTCGTCAACCCCGTCCTTGGTAGAGCAGGTAGCTCTTGAGAGAGGCGGGCAGGGGCAGTCCGTGGATTCCGCTCAGGCGGTCCCTTCCTAGAGCCGCCCGCACGGGGCGCCTGCACAGGTCCATCAGAGGGAGGGGATCCGGATCGAGTCCGTTTATGTACCGGATTCGTATTTCGCAGTGTCCCCACACGGCGCTCACTGCGGGGTACACCTTCCTGCCCTTAAGTCCTCCGAACGCCACCCCTAGGTCATGTCCGTCCGCTATGAAACCTAACGTCCCCTCGTCCATGTCCAAGACGACTAACAGAGCGAGTCTGGTATTATGAAGGTGTCGTCGGGCTCCAGGAAGGGGGGTGATAGTGGAGTTTTTTTTTTTTAAGATTGTTGTTCAAATAAACCCCCTCAGATCGGCTAAAGTTAAGAAATTATCATTGTCATCATCACAGAAGCTTCCTAATTTAATTTATCAGTCACCATCAGTCACATGGGGTCACTGGGGACCCAGAGGTGGAAAATAAACAAACTCAGCTGCGTGTAACAGCAAAGATAATTGAGAATGAGAAGGCAAGAGTATATAGTGCCTTTTTGAAAACAGCGCTGCGGCCATTTTGGCCTGAAATACGGCTCCTTGCTGGGGCAGAAGCTTAGTCTCCAAAATGGCGGATTGGCTGTGTGCTGTCGCATCTTTACGATAAAAGGTCTCTGGTTACCGTGAACCTCCGTTTCACAAACACCACAAGAGAGACAGCTACTTTTCACACTCTGTTTTGGATTAAGAGGATGTCCTGAAGTGTGACGGTGGATTAAAGACTTGATGAAAAACGTCATGTGATCTGGTGGATTATAGTCTTCGTGACAGAAAGAACAGGACACCCGATGGATTAACGTTACATGGATGCGAGTTTTACTGCCGAGTGCGACTTTCTGCTTAACTGCATGTAACGTTAAACTTTTATCGTCCATGAATTCCTGGGAGTGCTCATTCTTTTCGTGAATGGATTATTTTACGTCGCTGGATTTGGAAGGGAAGCAAATTGCACTACATTTCAGCTGTTGCCGCCAGAATGAACCGTTCGCCCCATGGACCTTTCGGTCTGCCCAGAGTGCCCGAGATGCCACGGCGCTCCGGCTTCAGCGCTTCTCCAAGCCGGTTCCCGTCAATCACCGTGAATCTGCCCGGCGGCCTGGAGGTCAGTGCGACCAGGAAGTACGTGGCGTCTCGCGGCGGCCCCGCGGCCTGCATTTCCCCAGCGGCTCCCGGCTCTCGGGCGGCTGCCTCTACTGGTCTTCGCCCGCGGCCTCTCGCACGTCCTCGCCGATCGGCCTCTCCCTCCGGCACGCTCGCACGCGTTCTTGGGCGTCCACGGCGCGGCGCTTCGTCTTCTGCTCTCCTACCGGGGCCGTCGCAGTGGCGCGCGGGGGGCTATGCTGGCAGCCTGTGGTCCGGTCGCTTCGCCAACGTCTTCGTCAGACACCTCGGAAGGCAAGTACGCTCCGTGGCCGGTCCGGGACAGGGGACCGATGACTAAGCTGCCGTCACAGTCCATGGGCTGCTCTGGCTCGGAACTCGACATGCCAGGAATGGGAATATCCACGGGCATGCATGGCAAATGCTTTGGCGCTTGACTCCATTGGCCAGTGGCGCTGCTCTTGAGGCAGAGGAGGGCGCCTGCATAGGCTAGGAGATCCCCCCCCCCGTGGGGGATCAGGAGTCAAGACTCGTTGGTGGCGGACTGGGGAGGTGGGTGGGGCAAAACAACGCTTCGGAGGCCGGCTTCAAGGGAGATGGGCTGCCGTGAGCTGCTGCTGCTATGATCGGCCAGAGAGAGAGAGGTGACGTAGAACCCTTGCTATATATATGAGGATTAACTGACGTCATGTTTGACGTCATAGCAGACGTCATACTAGGACTTTTGACTGACCACGTTATGCTAGAACTTGACTGTCGTCAGGGGATGATCGGATTATGCGTGAGTGGCCTTCTGCTTGAACTATGGTCTGGAGACCTCACGTGTAGATGTACGCGGGTTGCGCAGTCAGAGCGCGTAAACGCACGCATGAAGATAATAGAACAATTTCGTTACGCGTTCACACACACACCCGTTTGCAGTTTTTGATGCTACGCCACCGGAAGTGTTTCTGCATTGCGCACAACAGTGCGCGTACATGAACGCGTAATTTTACACGTAAATGTACGTGTAATTTTACGCGTAAATGTAGCGGGGTGCGCAGTCAGAGCGCGTAAGCGCACGCGTACACGCGTGACCATTACAAGTCAATGGGGAAACTACATGACACGTCAAGCGTTGCTTTGCTACACAGGCATCAAAGCATGCGTGTGTGACACGTTCAGTCGATAGCTGCGCATGTTTATTGAGTCGTTTGGAACTTCATATCCGGTGGCGTAGAATCAAAAACTGCGAACGCGTGTGTGTGTGCACGCGTGACAAAATTGACTATGTTAAGTCACGCAGGTGTGAGATGTAGCTGTGCTGTACACACACTTTTTATCATTGCTATGAACCTCCATAGAGTATGACTCTAATAGTCTAATATGCAAAATGATGAAGAAAGTTGACCTTGTCTTACCTTATGCATCATAGAATGATAGAACATATACTTGCATGTCCTTTCTAACGTTTAGATTTAGAACCAGAACGTTGCTCTAAGGCAGGGGTGGGCAACTATTTTTCATGGGGGGCCACATGAGAAACCCAGATTGTTGCCGGGGGCCGAACAAATATTGTCATGCCGTAACCCATGGATGGGCAACTTTGATGATAGAGAGGGCCACAAAAAAATGTCCTCGCTACCAGATTTTGCTGAGGGCTGAATGGCGCCAGCACGAAAAATTTGGGGCATTTGAAGCCAGGTTTAGAGGAATAACTCATTTTAAATTAACAATTGTGATGTCATTATTCAGTCTTAACCACCAATATTTGATCCTTTTCCTCACTCACTCCTATGTCACCACCTGCTCTCCCTGCAGGGCTTGAAATTAACTTTTTTCACCACCTGCCAATATGGCTGCTAGATTTTAAAGTTACCAGCCAATTCGAATTTCCACTAGCCGAAATGTTTTTCTTGAAATAAACCAGAATATGAGTGGGTTAATTTAAGCATAAGTATCAGTAAGTGGCCCGGGATTCTCAAAGCCTGTGTTGAGGGTCACACAAGAACAAAAATGCACTCTTGAAGCTAAATCATACATGGGCAACATACGGCCCGCGGGCGCCCCCTGTGTGGCCCGCGATGGAATTGCAAAAAAAAAAAAAAAAAAAAAAAAAAATTTACAGTGCACTTGAACAATATACCCGCTGAATAAGTGTCCAAATGTTCATGTCATTCTGGGTAATACTCTTCTGTTATAGCATTTCAGTCTGAAATATGGAATATCTTTCAATAATATTTATGACTAAAAGGCTAAAAGTAATCTCATGTGTAAGAAATGACTGTTCTACATTGAAGTAGAAATTTAAATAATTAACTTGTTGGTTTTGGATTTATTTAGCTTCAAGTGCATTTTTGTTCTTGTGTGACCCTCAACACAGGCTTTGAGAATCCCGGGCCACTTATTGATACTTATGCTTAAATTAACCCACTCATATTCTGGTTTATTTCAAGAAAAACATTTTGGCTAGTGGAAATTCTAATTGGCTGGTAACTTTAAAATCTAGCAGCCATATTGGCAGGTGGTGAAAAAAGTTAATTTCAAGCCCTGCAGGGAGAGCAGGTGGTGACATAGGAGTGAGTGAGGAAAAGGATCAAATATGGTGGTTAAGACTGAATAATGACATCACAATTGTTAATTTAAAATGAGTTATTCCTCTAAACCTGGCTTCAAATGCCCCAAATTTTTCGTGCTGGCGCCATTCAGCCCTCAGCAAAATCTGGTAGCGAGGACATTTTTTTGTGGCCCTCTCTATCATCAAAGTTGCCCATCCATGGGTTACGGCATGACAATATTTGTTCGGCCCCCGGCAACAATCTGGGTTTCTCATGTGGCCCCCCATGAAAAATAGTTGCCCACCCCTGAGCTAAATAAATCCAAAACCAACAAGTTAATTATTTAAATTTCTACTTCAATGTAGAACAGTCATTTCTTACACATGAGATAACTTTTAGCCTTTTAGTCATAAATATTATTGAAAAATATTCCATATTTCAGACTGAAATGCTATAACAGAAGAGTATTACCCAGAATGACATGAACATTTGAACACTTATTCAGTGGGTATATTGTTCAAGTGGACTGTAAAAAAAAATGTTTTTTTTTTTTTTTTTGCAATTCTATCGCGGGCCACACGTTGCCCATGTATGCTCTAAGGTGCAAATCTTTCCATTTTCATCTCAACCAAATGGACATTAGACTGTCTGTAGCTGTTGAGCTCTATGGAAATGGATTGTGCATCCTTCAGCAGCACGTTAAGTCATTGTTGTGCTTATTGAGACCGCTGATACATTTGTATGGGGAATATAGCATGCAGTTGATGCTACGACAAAATGTCCCCCTTGGCTGACCTATTTCACAGACATGACACTTGCAGTTCCATGCATTCAATACATGAGAATCTCCAAATGGATCCATGGTAAATTAATACGTAAAATAAATATAAAAATACAATACATAAAATAATTATGCATCTTACTGACAGATATGTAGATGTAGTGAATTCATGTGTACAACAATCAATCCACGCTCAAATACAATGTAGTTTGCATCTACAGTACATTTTTGGACATGATCAAGTCTGTTATTCTGAGCAACCTTTAGGTGGTGCCAGAGACACATGTGAGAAGAGAAGGCATTTCTTTGGCTCCTTTTTCTCTTTTTCTCTGCATTTCAATCACAATTACATAAAGATCTTTTTGTTTTTAACATTATTTGTCACTGCGTTTGTGTGTCATCCTTCACATTCAACACCAGGAAGCTCAATGGATTTGAGAAGGCCAAGAAGCCACCAACTGAAGGGGGTAAATAGGATCATAACTTATACAGTATTATTATAAACAATGTAGAGAAACCAGGTCTAGGATAACTCATGGAGGGACATTTGGGAAACTGACATATTTCTTTTGTAAATGCAAGTTATTCACCAACACCAAGTCAGCTGTATCTTCACCAGTAGCTCTACCAACAAGTGGCATCAACAAGACTACCGTATTTACTTTGAACTCTGCCTCTTGAGTCGTGCACTTGGGTTCCATTTTGTATTTGAACTGTGAGACTAAATCAATTTTCATCAAAGTACTGAAATTACAAAATGTTTGATTGTAGTCTATATATCAGAAGTTTATGTACTGTATTAGTCAGTTAGCTATTAGCCATGTTAAAAGATCTAATAGTCCTTGGAAATGACAGCTTTTTTATTCTTATATTTTCTGTATTGCAAACAGACACAGGGACTTGGCACCAGATTTTCTCCATAAGAAATGTATTTTCCCATATGAGGTTAATAAGGTGGCTCAGTGGTTAGCACTATTACCTCACACTAACAGCAAGAAGGTCCCGGGTTCAAACCCTGTTCCGTCCCAGGTCCTTTCTGTGTGAAGTTTGCTTCTCCATGGTTGTGTGTGTTTCCTCCCGTATATATATATATATAGTCAAGTCAAGTCAAGTCAAGTTTATTTGTATAGCACATTTCATACACAGAGGCAATTCAAAGTGCTTCACATAAAATGGATGACAGGAAAATAAAAGAATAAAAGAAGAGAATAAAATGGACATTTAAAAGCATCACAACAAAACTTTAAAAAAGAGTATAAAAAGTGCATTAAGCAACAGGCGCAGCAGTTGCAAAAAGAGCTAAAAACTTATAGAGGACTCATTGGGTTTGCATAATAGAATAAATCAATGTATCTATATTGAGTCCCCCGACATCATGACTATAAGCATGACTACACACACCTAAAACTCAGGTCTGGGCACGGTGTCCTCTTTTCCTCTACTGCAGTTTGGACACCAAGCATACCCCCGCTTGTAGCTTGCGTCATCTGTTGCCCGTCGACAAACAGGCCGGTTTATATATATATATATATATAGCTAATAAATAGATTGTTTGTGCCTGACTATAAAGCGTTTGTGGTAGACCTCCCGTGACTTTAACAGACTGATGTTCAATGGATTGTAGGCCAGAGTTGAAGTTCTCAGTCTTGTCTATTGAGGACGTCACTACAGGAAACTTGATTTTGAAGACCTAAATTTAACCAAAGTGTGTAGGAACACCACCTTAAAACAATATTTGTAATACTTTATTGTATAGAAAACAATATCAGCAAATGGAAGAAAAAAGTGTGTGTGTGTGTGTGTGTGTGTGTGTGTGTGTGTGTGTGTGTGTGTGTGTGTGTGTGTGTGTGTGTGTGTGTGTGTGTGTGTGTGTGTGTGTGTGTGTGTGTGTGTGTGTGTGTGTGTGTGTGTGGGGAGGGGGGGGGGGGGGGGGGGGGCTTAGCACTGAAAACGTTACATTCAATACATCACATGACATCACATTAAAACAGAGTTCACCTGAGAAATTATTTTGCAGTTTTAAAGCAGTTCAGAAATGAGAGAAAAAGGAAAGAAAAATGGAAAAGCGATGAGATGGTAATCTAACTCATGGGTTACTACTCATTTTTGGGGGGGGAGATTCTGCTTTGTATGGTGTGGTTAATACATCATTTGGACGAATCAGATTGCTTGCCGGGGCTACAGGTACTCAGTGGGAGCCAGAACCCTCCACTTTAGCCGTTTGGGCCTATGGTGTGGAATTCACAATGTTCATGATCTTCTTGACCCAGTCGTGAATTGGGTCAGCACAGAGCTTCCTCCTCTTCATCTGAAAGCTATAACAGAGAGAGAGAGAGAGAGAGAGAGAGAGAGAGAGAGGAGAGATACACACACACACACACACACACACACACACACACAGATCATGCCTGCTGTTGTTGCATTTTGCCTTGCATTTACAGTCATCAAACCAACCAGATAATCAATCAGTCAATAATTCGGCCAATAGCAACTCAGTCAGCCAATCAGGCCCGGCTCAACTTGGGCATTTTACAATTGCAGTAAATCCTCAGTGTTGTTTTAGTGACAGATGTGTTGCCGCAACCGTTGCACCTTTAGTAGATTATTTTTTAATTAATTGCAGATTTTCTCTCGATTATTATTTTTTGATTGCCAAGTAATCTTAAATGTTTCAGTAAACCAATTTTTTATGATTTCTTTTTAATCACTGCAGTTGCCATTATGGTGATTGAAACTAAAAAAAACAACTGTCCTCTATAACATCAGGCAGATATTATTTTATCAGCTAATTCTGAAACTTGATATGAACTGTATAGTATGTCTATAATGACAGATCAATTAAAATGTGGCCTAAAGCCTGGTTATGATAACTGCATGATAACTCCTACACTTGTGCAGGAGTAGCAAAGTCTGTAAGGTTGAAGATCAATAAAACAGGAGATGCAACACTCACACTACACCCTTCTTGGCACACCGACTGTCTGTGTAATTGTAGCTCTGCACCCTGCGCTTAGGCGCTTCGAAGATAAAATTGAAACAGCATGCAGCTGGACCACCGCCGCCTGAGAAACAGACAGAGAAACAACATGAACACAGATACCATTATTTTGGTCTTCTTCCCCTTTCCGTATGCTTCTCTTGTTTATACTATTAGACATGTATGCTACATTTACAAAGCAGTATAGTGTATAACAGGGTTTCCCAAATAGCGGCCCGCGGCAGGCGAGCTGTGTGGCCCGCACTGGAATTGCTTCTTTTTTTTATATACTCCAGGGGACCCCTGGTGTATAAGCTTTAGACTCATATATTCAATGGCTGCTGAGGCTTGCTGTGGTTTGGTTTGATTTGATTATGGCATGAATCAATATTTTTGCTTCGGCATTAATAAGTAAGAACAGCAAGAACAGAAAAACAAACAAATCAGTTTACCACAGCTAACAATTAAAATTGAAAGCTGCGCAAAAGTTCCCCACAATACAGTGCATGTATTCTATAGCATCAAGTCTATTGCCATTTGCCAATATGTCATATTCAACCATATGTGTGTGGGAGAACGAGGGAGAACTTCCAAACAAGCAGGTTTGGCTGTTTCTAGACATAAACATCATGACATTAGAGACAAGGTGGAAACTTACCCTGATGCTGAGATGCAGCCAGGATTGAGAAAAGCAGGATGCTGCAGACCACCAGAAGGACTGTCTTCTTCATCTTCATCATCATCATAACTGTCTGTCTCTGTCTGTCTGCCTCGCTCTATCTGTCAGTATGTCCTTCTCTGCCCTGCCTCTTATCCTGCCTCATCCCTAACATCCTCTGTAACGCGATAAGCAAAAACCCTTTTGTGACCAATCATGTAGTGTGTGTTTGTGTGTGTGTGTGTGTGTGTGTGTGTGTGTGTGTGTGTGTGTGTGTGTGTGTGTGTGTGTGTGTGTGTGTGTGTGTGTGTGTGTGTGTGTGTGTGTGTGTGTGTGTGTGAGTGTGTGCGTGCACGCGTGCGTGTACACACCCATGTACCCTTCTAATAGTGTGTGGTGTAAAACTTGCAAACACACTGTGGTCAACACTGATCTAAAAATGAGACGGAGAGAAACGGTCGAAGGGGCGGAGGTGTTTTTTGGTAGGGAAGGAAGCGTTGCAGGTTCTATGAAAAAAGGATCAAAAAGAAGTGAAGTCCGCACACTGCATCCACTTAACTCACAGTTTATTTGTTATATTATTGACGTTTCGGTCGTGAGACCTTCATCAGAATGAAGCACAAAATGACAGCACCCATATATACAAGTCAAACATCTCCTCCCACTAATGGCCGTGGGCGGAAAGAAAACAGGTGAAAGCAATCAACCATTAAGACATAATCTCAAGACATAATACACACAAAAAGTACAAATTTAAGATAGTATAGCCTAGTGTAGGAAGCAAAGTTGTCGGTACACTAGAAAATACAGTAAACAAGGAGCAAGGGCAAGTCTAAAACAATTCTGTAGAAAAACATTCTGTAGAGAAACATCTAGAAAAGGAGGGGCCAAGGCAGTTGCTCTGCAAAGGGTAGGATAAAGATGCCCACACATAAATATTAAAATAGAAATAAAGAGATAAGGGAGGGATGAACTCCAGGGCAGCTAAAGTGAGCAATGCTAATGTCAGACAGGATGTAGGCTGATCACAAATATCTAAGTGAGTCTGTACTCACAGATGAGGGTAAGTGAAGAAGTCTAACAAACGTAACAAAAATTAAAGGAATGGTCTAATATCGAATGACTCATTCAAGCCTCTGGCAAAGGTGTCTAAGGTAGAGATCCAGAAAGCTTCCCTCCTAAGGAGTAAATTATTAATATCACCTCCCCTAGGTGGCAGTTTGACATGCTCTATACCAAAATATTTGAGTGAAGAGATACAGTACAATGTTTGGCCTGGAAGAAATGAAGTGCCACAGGATTCTTAAAATCCTTAGTCCTAATATCACTCCTGTGTTCAGATATTCTGGTTTTTAAAGCTCTGGAAGATTTGCCAATGTAGACTGATCCACACAAACATCTAATCATATAAATAATATTCGATGTGGTACAGCTGATGATACCCTTTATTTTAAATGTTTTACCCATCACTGGATGGTTGAATGTATGACATTTGTGGGTGAATTTACATTGGGCACAATCACCACATTTATAGTTACCATCGGGAATGTTATTAAGAAAATGTGAGGGTGTGGGTTGCCTCAAATGCGACCTGACCAGGAAGTTCTTCAGGTTGGGAGGTCTTCTGTAAACAATACGTGGTGAGACAGAAAAAACCTTATTCAGAGCAGGATCAGAGCTTAAAATGGACCAGTGTTTTTGAACAATTTTTTCGTAAGAAGAAGTGTTTTTCAAACATAAAAAAATTATTATTAAGTACTATTTCAGTAAGCTCTTTAAGACAGGCAGTAGCCTACTGGGGGTGCAAGCAGTCCTCTAAATTGAGAAAGTGCTCTATTGCCTCGAGGCCACCTTGATGTGGGATATTTGTATACGAACTCTCCACATCAAGAGTGACCAAGAGCGAGTCCTTGTCCACTGAGTCTAAGGCTTGTATGACCTGAATACAATCACTCGAGTCCCTTACATAAGAAGGAAGTGACAAGACATGTGGTTTCAGGAAGTAATCAACAAAAGAGGAAATATTTTCAGTGAGAGAGCCAATCCCAGACACAATAGGTCGACCAGGAGGAACATTGGTATATTCTTTATGGATTTTAGGCAAAATATAAATCACAGATGTGACAGGACTGTCAACTTTCATATAATCATATTAATTTTTCTGGATGTCACCCGTCTCAAAAAAGCCCTTAAGTACAGAATCAACATTAGCTTAAAAAACTAAGGTGGGGTTACTATTCAATTTGAGATAAAAAATCAGCATTAGCAAGTTGTCTATTAATTTCACCAACATAAGCCTCTCTGTCTTGTAAAACTATGGCGCCACCTTTGTCAGCAGATTGAACTACTACAGAGGTGTCCTGTTTGAGCTCGAGTAGAGCAGAGCGTTGGAGCTTAGTGACATTATTTGTCACCTTGTACACACGTTTCTTACCTAGTAACTGGGAGACACTATTATCATCTGTGTGTGTGTGTGTGTGTGTGTGTGTGTGTGTGTGTGTGTGTGTGTGTGTGTGTGCGTGCGTGCGTGTGTGTGTGTGTGTGCACGTGTGCGTGTGCGCGTGCGCGTGGGTGGGTGGGTGTGTGTTTTTGAGCTTTTCTTGCAGCTTCATGTGGTTTTAAAGGACATGGTTTGAATTGCATCAGTTTTCAGTGTCATGTCATCAAAGTAATAAAGTTACAAAATGTCTGATTACAGACAGTCTGTCACAGGTTTATGTACGTAGGCCTATAGTCCTCTCTCTATCTTTTCGCTCCTTCCCCTCCACTCTGTCACCAGTGATGTCACTCGAGCAACTGTGATGTAGTATTAGCCGATGGCGCACAGTTGCACGATGGAGCCTATAGAGTGGGTGGGCGATGTCTGTCTGTCTGTCTCCTAGTGTATTAAAACTATAGGGAAGGGCTCAATTTACTTGTGATCAATGTCAGTCACATTTGCTTCAGTAACACAGCAAATAATATGCCTCTAAAAACACAGGGTGAGTGAAACTACAATACACTGCTACTAACCAACCTCCTGACTGCTGTGACAACCCTCCCACTCTCCTGGCCCTGTCTTGCAGGAGCTTGGTGGTTTCTTTGGGTCATTAGGCTGATTGGGTGCACCTGGGCCCGTGGTGCACTCTTTGAGCTTTAAAAGCCCACAGACCACTCATTCCCTCCTCACCTGTGTGCACAATTCTATTCGGTTCTTTTGGCTTCTAGTGGTTTGTGTTGTTTTAGTCCTTAGTTTAGTTTGAGGTCATAATTATTATTGCTATAAGTTTGACTCCCTCCTTTTGTTACTTCCTTCAGCCGGGTTGTAAGTAACACAACTGCTAAACGGAAACCTGTGGTTTGAGAGAGGGGCGGGGTCACAACGCAGCAGCATTCAGGACTGTCTAACCAAAGCTGTTGGCGTAGGCTATACAAAGCTATGCACCACAAACACCTGCAGGTGTGAGATGTAGCTTTGCTGTACACACACTTTTTATCATTGCTATGAACCTCCATACAGTATGACTCTAATAGTCTAATATGCAAAATGATGAAGAAAGTTGACCCTGTCTAACCTTATGCATCATAGAATGATAGAACATAATACTTGCATGTCCTTTCTAACATTTAGATTTAGAACCAAAACGTTGCTCTAAGGTGAAGGAAATGGATTCTGCATCCTTCAGCAGCACGTTAAGTCATTGTTGTGGTTATTGAGACCAGTGATACATTTGTATGGGGGAATATAGCATGCAGTTGACGCTACGACAAAATGTCCCCCTTGGCTGACCTATTGCACAGACATGACACTTGCAGTTCCATGCATTCAATACATGAGAATCTCCAAATGGATAGATCCATGGTAAATGAATACGTAAAATAAATATAAAAATACAATACATAAAAGAATTATCCATCTTACTCACAGATATGTAGATGTAGTGAATTCATGTGTACAACTATCAATCCACGCTCAAATACAATGTAGTTTGCATCTATACAGTACTGTACATTTTTGGACATGATCAAGTCTGTTATTCTGAGCAACCTTTAGGTGGTGCCAGAGACACATGGTGAGAAGAGAAGGCATTTATTTGGCTCCTTTTTCTCTTTTTCTCTGCATTTCAATCACAATTACATAAAGATCTTTTTGTTTTTAACATTATTTGTCACTATACGTTTGTGTGTCATCCTTCACATTCAACACCAGGAAGCTCAATGGATTTGAGAAGGCCAAGAAGCCACCAACTGAAGGGGGTAAATAGGATCATAACTTATACAAGCCAAGTCAAGTCAAGTCAAGTTTATTTGTATAGCACATTTCATACACAGAGGCAATTCAAAGTGCTTCACATAAAATGGTTGACAGGAAAAGAAAAGAAGAGAATAAAATGGACATTTAAAAGCATCACAACAAAACTTAAAAAAAAGAGTATAAAAAGTGAATTAAGCAACAGGCGCAGCAGTTGCAGAAAGAGCTAAAAACTTAGCTCTTAACTTAGCTTAGCTAATACAGTATTATTATAAACAATGTAGAGAAACCAGGTCTAGGATAACTCATGGAGGGACATTTGGAAAACTGACATATTTCTCTTAAATGCAAGTTATTCACCAACACCAAGTCAGCTGTATCTTCACCAGTAGCTCTACCAACAAGTGGCATCAACTTCTGTGGGTTTTAACGTGTTTAGTACAATTTAGATACAGTACATCTGAAGCCAAAAATGACACGAAGGAAATTATGTCCTTTTGTTGATTTCTTGTTGCTCTCTGAAATCATTGATGCTTAGCCTTTTATAACCAAATAGCCTATGTTTCTCTAAGGTAGCTACATGCATGTTTCCCTACAGCCTGCCTGTCTGTCAACGTGGAAAATGTTAAATGAGGGGAGCAGCTAGTCTAGCTCCCTTATCCTGGCCCTTTACTGATACAGATAACACACACCCTCATTCATCAAGCAATATTGCTATGCTTTATTGCTGCTCCGCCCAACCCCCACCCCCCAAAAAGGGACAGTTAAAGTACAGCTCATCCATATGTCTAAACAATACAAAATAAATGCTTGCAAGAAAAAGGCCACAGCCCAAAATATAAATGATGAAGAGGGAAGTATAATGTACTGTATAATGCAACAATACTTTTGAATGCCTCAGTGGGCCCCAGATCCTCCACTTTAGCCGTTAGGGCCTTAATTTACTCTGGAATCCACAATCTTGATGATGTTCTGGACCCAGCTCAGAGATGGGTCAACACAGAGCTCAACCTGGATACCATCCTTATCCTTCCTCATCTGAAAGCTAGAACAGAGAGAGAGAATGAGAGAGAGAGAGAGAGAGAGAGAGGGAGGGAGGGAGAGGGAGAGAGAGAGAGAGAGAGAGAGAGAGAGAGAGAGAGAGAGAGAGAGAGAGGGAGAGAGGGAGAGAGAGATTGTTCCTGCTGTTTTTGCATTTTGCCTTGTAACCGGTAACAATCAATCAGGCAATAATTCAGCCAGTAGCAACTCAGTCATAACTCAGTCAGCCAATCAGGCTCAACTTTGGTATAATTAATTGCAGCAACAATTAAGCCTCAGTGCTGTTTCAGTGTCAGATGTGTTGCCAGATCCATGTCTTTACACCTTTGGTATCATTATTATTATTATTTTTGTTATGTTTTCATGCTCAATTATTTTTTCATTATCTTAAATGTTTCAGTAAATCAATGACTATTTATAACGTTGTATCACAGCAAAGTTGCCATTTCCCTCATATATGTGATTCAAACCTCTGGTCACACTTTGCAATAAGGGTAAAAAAATTTTTTGTTAATGCTTAATAAGCATTAGTCAATGCTTAATTAATTAACCCTTAGTTGATGTTTATTATCTCCGTAGCCGTTAACTAACCCTCCCCATAACCATTAACTAACACTAAAGTATTGAATAATGCATACATTACCTAACTTGAACACCATTCGGATTACTAGGAACATTAGTTAATTGTTAAGCATTAAATAACCCTTGAAACTCACATGACGCCCTTCATGGGACACAGACTGTTTGTGTGGTGGTAGTCCAGCACGTTGGCCTTAGGCACGCGTCCCCCGGCATATTTGAAACAGCATTCATCTGGACCAGTGCCACCTGTGCAACAGACAGAGAAACAACATGAACACACGTGATCATTATTTTGATCTTTCCCCCCCTTTCTGTCTTTACACTTCATATACTGTACTTCTCTTCATATAGCCTACTTCTCTAGTTTATACTACTGTTATACTACATTTACAAAGCCGTATCATGTATAAGGTTTAGGCCCATATTCAATTACTCTACTGCCATGTTAACATGAAAATATGTCATTTACACCCTGTTTTTAGCTGAAATCTGAGCCAGGTGCTCCAGGTATAAGAAGAAATTGCAGAAATTGAAGTGAGCTTCCAGCTGCATATGGCTATATTTAAGCTAAAAACAGGGTGTAAATTATGTCTTTTCATGTCAACTTGGCATCTCAGGGCTTGTGGAGACTTGGATGTATACGCCAGCTGAGCAGTCTAGAAGCATTTTTTTGTATTTTTTTCTGTTCTTTTACCTTTTTACTCATGGCCCCCTTCACACTCAGCAGGCAGCTCTACTTGCCGGTCCCTCATCGACCCCCACATCAAAAACTCAGAACTATCCCTTTAAACAAATCAGCTTACCACAGCTAACAACTAAAATTGAAAGCTGCACAAAAAATCCCAAATACAGTGCATGTATTCTATAGCATCAAGTTGTATTGTCAATATGTAATATTCACCAGGCCTGCAGTTGTGAAACACAGCAGCCAGGTTTGACCGCTAGACGTTTCACATCATGACAGAACACTGACCGTAGAGACGAGGCCGTAAACTTACTTGGTAGATGAGATTCAGCCAGGGTTGAGAAAAGCACAATGCAGACCACCAGAAGGACTGGTTTCTTCATCATCATCATCATCATCATCATCATCGTAACTCTGTCTTTTTGTCTGTGTGTGTCTCTGTCTCGTTCTTTCTGTCAGTCTGTCCTCAGTCTCCCCTGACTTTTATTATGTTGCCAATCATGTGTGTGTGTGTGTGTGTGTGTGTGTGTGTGTGTATGCGTGTGTGTCTATATGTGTGTAGGTGTATGTGTGTGTCTATATGTGTGTGTGTGTGTGTGTGCGTGTGTGTGTGTGTGTGCGTGTGCGTGTGCGTGTGTGTGTGTGTGTGTGTGTGTGTAGGTGTGTGTGTGTAGGTGTATGTGTGTGTGTGTGTGTGTGTGTGTGTGTGTGTGTGTGTGTGTGTGTGTGTGTGTGTGTGTGTGTGTGTGTATGTGTGTGTGCGTGCATGCCCGTGCATACCCCCATAAGCTGCAGCTAGTGTGCAAACTGTGGTCAACATAGGTAACAACAATGAGATGGAGAGAGAGAGGAAGGGGCGGAGGTGTGAGGTAACTAATGCTGGTAAAGGAAAGACCATACCATGATCACACCGACACATCTGCTGTCAGTGTGTGTGTGTGTGTGTGTGTGTGTGTGTGTGTGTGTGTGTGTGTGTGGGTGTGTTTGTGTTGGAGGGGGGGGGGGGTGCATGGTTTGAATTGCATCAGTATTTTCCTTCTCTTGAAGCTGTAATTATCATGGATCTGTATTCAATAATTTATTATGTCATGGTTTGTGTTCTGTGAGTCATGTTATTGTTCTAACTCTGCTGTCATTTCAGACCCGGCCACTCCCACCTGCCTGCCTTGCCCCCTAGTTGCTAATCATCCCCACTCTCCTGCTCCTCCTTCCCTAATCAGCTCTCTAGCACTTCTTCAGGCCCATTCATGCACTGCAGATTGTCTTTGTGCTTCATGGCCTTAGCTTCCAGCGCTCTTGTTTATAGCTTTTTGACCCTGACTTTTGGATTTTGCCACAGCCAGATCTTTTGGTTTGTTGCCTGTATTTTGTTCCTTGAATCTTTATTTGAGTAAAGACTATTTACTTTGAACTCTGCCTCTTGAGTCGTGCACTTGGGTTCCATTTTGGATTTGAACTGAGAGACTAATCAATTTTCATCAATCAAAGTACTGAAATTACAAAATGTTTGATTGTAGTCTATATATATCAGAAGTTGATGTACTGTATTAGTCAGTTAGCTATTAGCCATGTTAAAAGATCTAATAGTCCCTTGAAAGGACAGCTTTTTTATTCTTATATTTTCTGTATTGCAAACAGAAACTATAGACACAGGGACTTGGCACCAGATTTTCTCCATAAGAAATGTATTTTCCCATATGAGGTTAATAAGGTGGCTCAGTGGTTAGCACTATTACCTCACACTAACAGCAAGAAGGTCCCGGGTTCAAACCCTGTTCCGTCCCATGTCCTTTCTGTGTGAAGTTTGCTTCTCCATGGTTGTGGGTGTTTCCTCCCATATATATATATATATAGTCAAGTCAAGTCAAGTCAAGTTTATTTGTATAGCACATTTCATACACAGAGGCAATTCAAAGTGCTTCACATAAAATGGATGACAGGAAAATAAAAGAATAACAAAACTTTAAAAAAGAGTATAAAAAGTGCATTAAGCAACAGGCGCAGCAGTTGCAAAAAGAGCTAAAAACGTATAGAGGACTCATTGGGTTTGCATAATAGAATAAATCAATTTATCTATATTGAGTCCCCTGACATCATGAATATAAACATGACTACACACACATAAAACTCAGGTCTGGGTACGGTGTCCTCTTTTCCTCTATACTGCAGTTTGGACACCAAGCATACCCCCGCTTGTACCTTGCGTCATCTGTTGCCCGTCGACAAACAGGCCGGTTTATACATATATATAGCTAATAAATAGATTGTTTGTGCCTGACTATAAAGCGTTTGTGGTAGACCTCCCGTGACTTTAACAGACTGATGTTCAATGGATTGTAGGCCAGAGTTGAAGTTCTCAGTCTTGTCTATTGAGGACGTCACTACAGGAAACTTGATTTTGAAGACCAAAATTTAACCAAAGTGTGTAGGAAAACCACCTGAAAACAAATATTTGGAATACTTTATTGTATAGAAAACAATATCAGCAAATGGAAGAAAAAGGTGTGTGTGTGTGTGTGTGTGTGTGTGTGTGTGTGTGTGTGTGTGTGTGTGTGTGTGTGTGTGTGTGTGTGTGTGTGTGTGTGTGTGTGTGTGTGTGTGTGGGAGGGGGGCGGGGCTTTAGCACTGAAAACGTTACATTCAATACATCACATGACATCACATTAAAACAGAGTTCATCTGAGAAATTATTTTGCTGTTTTAAACCAATTCAAATGAGAGAAAAAGGAAAGAAAAATGGAAAAGCGATGAAGATGGTAACTCATGGGTTACTACTCATTTTTAGGGGGGAGATTCTGCTTTATATGGTGTGGTTAAAACATAATTTGGACCAATCAGATTGCTTGCCGGGGCTACAGGTACTCAGTGGGAGCCAGAACCCTCCACTTTAGCAGTTTGGGCCTATGGTCTGGAATCCACAACGTTGATGATGTTCTTGACCCAGTCGTGAATTGGGTCAGCACAGAGCATAACATGGCTACCATCCCTTCTCTTCCTCTTCATCTCAAAGCTATAACAGAGAGAGAGAGAGAGAGAGAGAGAGAGAGAGAGAGAGAGAGAGAGAGAGAGAGAGAGAGAGAGAGAGAGAGAGAGAGAGAGAGAGAGAGAGAGACACACACACAGAGAGATCATGCCTGCTGTTGTTGCATTTTGCCTTGCATTTACAGTCATCAAACTAACCAGATAATCAATCAGTCAATAATTTGGCCAATAGCAACTCAGTCAGCCAATCAGGCTCAACTTGGGCATTTTACAATTGCAGTAAATCCTGAGTGTTGTTTTAGTGACAGATGTGTTGCCGCAACCGTTGCACCTTTAGTAGATTATTTTTTAATTAATTGCAGATTTTCTCTCGATTATTATTTTTTGATTGCCAAGTTATCTTAAATGTTTCAGTAAACCAGTTTTTTTATGATTTCTTTTTAATCACTGCAGTTGCCATTATGGTGATTGAAAACTCAAAAAAACAACTGTCTCTATAACATCACGCAGATATTATTTTATCAGCTAATTCTGAAACTTGATTTGAACTGTATAGTATGTCTATAATGACAGATCAATTAAAATGTGGGCTAAAAGCCTGGTTATGATAACTGCATGATAACTCCTACACTTGTGCAGGAGTAGCAAAGTCTGTAAGGTTGAAGATCAATAAAACAGGAGATGCAACACTCACACTACACCCTTGTTGCCACACCGACTGTGTGTGTAACTGTAGCTCAGCACCCTGCCCTTAGGCACGGGTTTGGGGATAAATATGAAACAGCATGAACCTGGACCACCGCCGCCTGAGAAACAGACAGAGAAACAACATGAACACAGATGCCATTATTTTGGTCTTCTTCCCCTTTCCGTATGCTTCTCTTGTTATGGAGTTAGTGTGCTAACTGAAGTTCAGGAACACAAAGACCACACCATATAATTATCTGCGCCGCACTAAGCTATTTCACCTGCGCTCCAATCACTTCACTGATGAATACACCTGTGTTCTATCAACTCAATCACTCGTAGCATGTATAATAAACATGACCATGACCATATTCCCTCTTCCCCCTGTTCGCCTCAGTCGTCACGACCCGCCCCCCCAACCCCAAGTTTCTTCCTCCGTTACGGGCAGCACGGGCGGAGTCTGCATGTTCTCCCCGTGCCTGCGTGGGTTTTCCCCGGGTACTCCGGTTTCCTCCCACAAACAGCAAAAGACATGCTAATTACGGGCAGCACGCGCGGAGTTTGCATGTTCTCCCCGTGCCTGCGTGGGTTTTCTCCGGGTACTCGGGTTTCCTCCCACAAACAGCTAAAGACATGCTAGTCAGGGCCGCATAATCCTGCGTCTCTATCCCCTGCTCACAGGAACCACGGGGGGCTGATGGAGCCGGGACTCCATCCCGTGAAGCTGAGCTGCGCTCTAGAACCGAGCTTCAAAGACGCTACCCCCACTCTGGTGAGTCTCAACCCCTGGGTTCCTGTCACTGCCGTACCACTCTCCCGAAGAGACGCTGTCGCACCGCGACCCCATTCACGTTCTCGCACCCAAACACCCACTTACAATAAATTATCTTTTGTTTAAACATGGTGTGGTCTGTGTTAGTGAACATACTATTAGACATGTATGCTACATTTACAAAGCAGTATAGTGTATAACAGGGTTTCCCAAATAGCGGCCCGCGGCCAGCAAGCTGTGTGGCCCGCGCCAGAATTTTTTTTTTTTTTTTTTTTTTTTTACGGTGTACCTGAATGCAACATGCAAGATCTGGCTAAAATTATCTCATGTGTATAAATTAAAGTTCAACACTGAGGACGTGAGGAAGTGTTTTTCAAGTCATTCTAATAGTCAACTTCTGTTGTAACATTTCAGTCTGGATTCTGGAATATTTTTCAAACATCCTGATGAAATCAGGCTAAATGTAATGTAAGAAATTACTGTTCAACACTGAATAGGTGTCCAAATGTTCATGTCATTCTGGCCAATACTTCACTTCTGTTATAACATTTCAGTCTGGAATATGGAATATTTTTCAATAATCTTGATGACTAAACGGCTTAAAGTAATTTCATGTGTAAGAAATGACTGTTCTACATTGAAGTAGAAATTTAAATAATTAACTCTAATTAGTTTTGGATTTATTTTGCTTCAAGAGTGCATTTTTGTTCTTGTGTGACCCTCAACACAGGCTTTGAGAATCTCGGTCCACTTACTGATGCTTAAATTAACCCACTCATATTCTGGTTTATTTCAAGAACATATGTTGGCTAGTGGAAATTCTAATTGGCTGGTAACTTTAAAATTCTAGCAGCCATATTGGCAGGTGTTCAAAAAAGTTAATTTCAAGCCCTCCAGGTGGTGACATAGGAGTGAGCGAGAAAAGGATCAAAGTGGTGGTTAAGACTGAATAATGACAACAGAACTGTTCATTTAAAATGAGTTATTCCTCTATTCCTCTGGCTTCAAATGCACCAAATGTTTCACGCCGCCGCCTTTCGGCCGTCGGCACAGTTCGGCCCCCGACCCTCAGCAAAATGTGGCCCTTGGTGAAAAGTAATTGGGGACCCCTGGTGTATAAGCTTTAGACTCATATATTCAATGGCTGCTGAGGCTTGCTGTGGTTTGGTTTGATTTGATTATGGTATGAATCAATATTTTTGCTTCAGCATTAGAACAGCAAGAACAGAAAAACCAGCAAATCAGTTTACCACAGCTAACAATTAAAATTGAAAGCTGCGCAAAAGTTCCCCACAATACAGTGCATGTATTCTATAGCATCAAGTCTATTGACATTTGCCAATATGTCATATTCAACCAGCAAGCAGGTTTGGCTGTTTCTAGACATTTGACCTCATGACATTACTCTGACCTGTGGAGACAAGGCAGTAAACTTACTTGGTACACTAGATTCAGCCAAGGTTGAGAAAAGCAGGATGCTGCAGACCACCAGAAGGACTGTCTTCTTCATCTTCATCATCATCATAAATGTCTGTCTCTGTCTGTCTGCCTCGCTCTATCTGTCAGTATGTCCTTCTCTGCCCTGCCTCTTATCCTGCCTCATCCCTAACATCTTCTGTAACGCGATAAGCAAAAACCCTTTTGTGACCAATCATGTAGTGTGTGTGTGTGTGTGTGTGTGTGTGTGTGTGTGTGTGAGTGTGCGTGCGTGCGTGCGTGCGTGTACACACCATGTACCCTTCTAATAGTGTGTAGTGTAAAACTTGCGAGACTGTTTCCATGACAAAATAAGGACCAAGACCCATAAACCCAGAAGCTAACAGCTAACTTGCAAACACACAGTGGTCAACACTGTCACTGCAGAGTGTACATATATTTAGTCCATGGGCCAGACCAGAAATCGGTATCACTCAAGGTGGCAAAATATAGTCACATTTTTTGCAAAGCTACATGTCCATAGATGATATTTTGGTATGATAACCTTTGCTAAGTGGTAGCTTTGTCACAGTTATCAGCACATGAAGTTAACCACCCCCTACAATAAATTGGTATCTTAGACGCTGGTGCATATCCTACTTTAGGCTCATTTTCAGGACCTTTACTCATGTTTTATGAAGGCATGTTTGGTCTAATTTTAAAGGGTAGACTCATAGGTTCATTTAAGCACAGTTGTGAGTTTGTCTAATAAACATAGAAGTCACATGGGCTCTTCAAAGTGTCAACAACATTCGTTTAACCACCATTTCCGCCTAAACTATAGTCTTTATTTGAGCATTATGACATGTAGGAACATCACTGACACAAATAACAAAACCTGAAATACTCACAGGACTGTAACAATTGAGGAAATGTATAATCTTCCCATATTATCCCACCATGAAGGCTGATTATGGGCCTTAAAGTAGAATATGAACCCGGGCCAGAATTTTCACTAATTGGTACCATCCAAGTTGACAAATTCTAGTTTTGTATTTTGCAAAGGTCTGTACCTTTAGATGATATTTGAACTTGATAAACCTTCCCAAGTGGTATATTAGTCACAGTTAACCCTCAATGACACCAAACGTTGATCCAAAGAAAGAGACAATCGTGTCCCTTTATTTGAACAGAACATGTAATAGAAAAAAATCAAGAATTCTAACTTATCATTTATTTAACCAATGATCTTTATCATCACCACTATCACAAATATAATATTAAACAGTATTCATATTCTGTTTTATTGATCATCATCATTATCATCATAGTCATCCAGGGTCACGGCCTCCTCATAGGAAGACTTTAGCTCTTCAACATTACAATCTTTTTTGTTGAGACAATAGCATGTCTCTCCACAGGTTGCAAATAGCTGCTTGTCCTGAAGCTTTGCCCAGTTCTGTGGTAGCTTTCACTGGTCCACGATGAATGTTATCAAGGCAGTTTTGCTGTCTGGATTACTTAAAAGCTTTCTCCACTGCACGACATTGTGTCCTGGGGCAATGTTCTTTCATTGAGTGCTACTACTTGCTGAACCACAACTGCATCTCTCGCCATTCTTGATTGATGTTTTCCAGTACACATCAAACACCACATCTATTCAGTTACTGAGTAACTGAAAGAGAAAGAGTAACTCTTTCTCCTTCATGCAACGCTAGGTTCAACACAGAACCAGCAATCTCTCCAAAAGTCTTGCCATCATCTTTCAGCATGAGTGTCTCCAATATCAACTGCTAATGTTGATTTATCTAAGTCGCTAGCGAGGGCAGTGGCTTTGTTGGTTTTCCGCAATGAGACATCTGGATTGAAAGTGACCAAGGCAGTGGACCATACTGGTTCGTTAACATGGTAACTAATGGTCAGTTCTTACTGTAAGTAACTACCATTAAGGAACTACCTATCAACTACTCATTAACTAATCATTAACTATTCATGAACTAATGGTTTGTTCCTTACTCGTTCCTCAGTAACTACCCATTTTTTGTGTTACAGTATTATGAAGCAGGAAGTAATGGTGTATTCCTTAGTAACAACTCAGTAAGATGTACTGCTTTACTTGAGGGGTCACACACATGTTAAGTAATGGTAAAGTAAGCAGGAAGTAATGGTGTATTCCTTAGTAACAACTCGGTAAGATGTAC
This sequence comes from Poromitra crassiceps, assembly GCF_964638095.1. Classification (NCBI taxonomy): domain Eukaryota; kingdom Metazoa; phylum Chordata; class Actinopteri; order Beryciformes; family Melamphaidae; genus Poromitra; species Poromitra crassiceps. Next base: position 27,939,737 of record NC_139630.1, read on the forward strand.
TGCTTTACTTGAGGGGTCACACACATGTTAAGTAATGGTAAAGTAAGCAGGAAGTAATGGTGTATTCCTTAGTAACAACTCAGTAAGATGTACTGCTTTACTTGAGGGGGCACACACATGTTAAGTAATGGTAAAGTAAGCAGGAAATAATGGTGTATTCCTTAGTAACAACTCAGTAAGATGTACTGCTTTAGTTAACGTTAGCCAAACGTTTTTTGGTTACACAATGCATTGCCAGCTAATGTGACAGGATAGCCTAAGGTCCGTTTGATATGTTGTTAAACGTGTTATTTTACACCGTTTGAAAGATTTATTACGAATTTACTATTGGGACACACATGGTCCTATAGGCCAGTGCAAGCACCAGCCTAAAAATGAGAGGGAGAGAAACAGCCGAAGGGGTGGAGGTGTGTGTGTGTGTGTGTGGGGGGGGTTTGGTAGGGAAGGAAGTGTTGCAGGTTCTGAAAGAAGAAACACTATTATCATCTGTGTGGGTGTGGGTGTGTGTGTGTGTGTGTGTGTGTGTGTGTGTGTGTGTGTGTGTGTGTGTGTGTGTGTGTGTGTGTGTGTGTGTGTGTGTGTGTGCGTGTGCGTGCGTGCGTGCGTGGGTGTGTGTGTGTGGGTGGGTGTGTGGGTGTGTGTTTTTGAGCTTTTCTTGCAGCTTCATGTGGTTTTAAAGGACATGGTTTGAATTGCATCAGTTTTCAGTGTTAGTCATGTCATCAAAGTAATAAAGTTACAAAATGTCTGATTACAGTCTGTCACAGGTTTATGTACGTAGGCCTATAAGTCCTCTCTCTAAGTTATCTTTTCGCTCCTTCCCCTCCACTCTGTCATCAGTGATGTCACATGAGCAGTGGTGATGTCATCACCAGTGATGTCATCAGTGATGTCACTTGAGCAATTGTGATGTCATCGGTGATGTCAGTCGAGCAACTGTGATGTAGTATGAGCCGATGGCGCACAGTTGCATGATGGCGCCTATAGACCAAATCAGCGGGATGTTTACATTTACTTCCGGGTACCCCTGAGGTCCACACATTATAATGGCGGTGGACGGCACAAACTGACGTGTTGAAGACAAAAACAGACAAAGAAGACAAAAATGGTTCGTCCGTGTTGTGTTGTTGTTTAATATCATTCATAACAACACTTTCACTAACGTTAGTGGAGACCAGACTAGCTAATTTACCTGTTGGACCAGACTAGAGTAGACTTGAAGCTAAATTAAATTGACGTGGCATCAGTAGCTCTGTCTGTACCAGGCTCTTTCTCGCCGAGAAGAGCCTGGTGACGCGAGGTTACTCTGTCTATAACGTAAAAAAACAGCGAGTTTGACAGACAAACAAACGTTATTAGCTAGCTAACACTACATAAAACAAACACAGAAGAAAGGCTAGATACGTCGGACAAGCATGTTTACCAACCGTTTAACCATTTAAATTGAAAGTAGCCTAGTCGGCCGAAAACAACGAGAGGGTTTGACAGCATTTATTTGACAACACGCACATTTAAACCTGCCGCCTTCCCCAAGTGGTACCCGGAAGTAAATTTGTTTACATGGTGACGTCACGGTGATTTGGTCTATAGGGTGGGTGGGCGATGTCTGTCTGTCTGTCTCCTAGTGCATTAAAACTATAGGGAAGGGCTCAATTTACTTGTGATCAACGTCAGTCACATTTGCTTCAGTAACACAGCAAATAATATGCCTCTAAAAACACAGGGTGAGTGAAACTACAATACACTGCTACTAACCAACCTCCTGACTGCTGTGACAACCCTCCCACTCTCCTGGCCCTGTCTTGCAGGAGCTTGGTGGTTTCTTTGGGTCATTAGGCTGATTGGGTGCACCTGGGCCCGGTGCGCTCTTTGAGCTTTAAAAGCCCACAGACCACTCATTCCCTCCTCACCTGTGTGCACAATTCTATTCGGTTATTTTGGCTTCTAGTGGTTTGTGTTGTTTTAGTCCTTAGTTTAGTTTGAGGTCATAATTATTATTGCTATTAGTTTGACTCCCTCCTTTTGTTACTTCCTTCAGCCGGGTTGTAAGTAACACAACGGAAACCTGTGGTTTGAGAGAGGGGCGGGGTCTGTAGCTTTGCTGTACACACACTTTTGATCATTGCTATGAACCTCCATATAGAAATAAGATATATGACTCTAATAGTCTAATATGCAAAATGATGAAGAAAGTTGTCTTACCTTATGCATCATAGAATGATAGAACATAATACTTGCATGTCCTTTCTAACGTTTAGATTTAGAACCAGAACGTTGCTCTAAGGTGCAAATCTTTCCATTTTCATCTCACCCAAATGGACATTAGACTGTCTGTAGCTGTTGATCTCTATGGAAATGGATTCTGCATCCTTCAGCAGCACGTTAAGTCATTGTTGTGCTTATTGAGACCGCTGATACATTTGTATGGGGGAATATAGCATGCAGTTGACGCTACGACAAAATGTCCCCCTTGGCTGACCTATTGCACAGACATGACACTTGCAGTTCCATGCATTCAATACATAAGAATCTCCAAATGGATAGATCCATGGTAAATGAATACGTAAAATAAATATAAAAATACAATACATAAAAGAATTATCCATCTTACTGACAGATATGTAGATGTAGTGAATTCATGTGTACAACAATCAATCCACGCTCAAATACAATGTAGTTTGCATCTACAAGTACTGTACATTTTTGGACAAGTCTGTTATTCTGAGCAACCTTTAGGTGGTGCCAGAGACACATGGTGAGAAGAGAAGGCATTTCTTTGGCTCTGTTGCTCTTTTTCTCTGCATTTCAATCACAATTACATAAAGATCTTTTTGTTTTTAACATTATTTGTCACTGTATGTTTGTGTGTCATCCTTCACATTCAACACCAGGAAGCTCAATGGATTTGAGAAGGCCAAGAAGCCACCAACTGAAGGGGGTAAATAGGATCATAACTTATACAGTATTATTATAAACAACATAAATCGAGTCTAGGATAACTCATGGAGGGACATTTGGAACATTGACATATTTCACTTGTAAATGCAAGTTATTCGCCAACACCAAGTCAGCTTTATCTTCACCAGGAGCTCTGCCAACAAGTGGCATCAACTTCTGTGGGTTTTAATGTGTTTAGTAGCCTACAATTTAGATACATCTGACACCAATAATGACGCAAAGGCTTTGGTGTCCTTTTGTCAATTTCTTATGGGCTTTTTGCTCTCTGAAATCATTGATGCTTTGCCTTAACCAATATATGTTTTTCAGGCTGTATGTTTCCATAATAGTATCTGTCTGTCTGTCAAAGTAGAAAATGTTTAGCAACCATATCCACCATCTCCTCTCTCTAGCTGCTTCCCTCATTCTGGCCCTTTACTGATACAGATAACACACATCCTTCTCATTCATCAAGCAATATTCATACATTCCCAGCAAGAAAAATGTAGAAACATTATCTACCACCACCATTGTCCAAAAAAGGGACAATTACAGTACAGATCATCCATATATCATGTTATAAATAAATGTCTCACACACACAAAAAGTGGAAGTTAGTAGGGCTCCCAAAAAAGGACACAGTCCAAAATATAAATGAAGAGTTATACTGCAACAATACTTTTTAATGCCTTAAACTTAAAGAATACGCTGCACCCTAGCGTTTTGTATAACCTGACATTGCCAGATGGGGGCGGTATTGGCTTTCAAACACAAGACAGGCTTGATATACATGCAGATCACTTGCTTCAACACATTTCAAGTATAAACTATTGAAGAGTTTCTACTATGAAACGCGCTGCAAGTGGTAAGAGGTAAACATGATTAATATGACGAGGTATTATGAATGAATGAGATCCATTGTCCATTCACAGTTTAGTAAGTCTGGTGCCTCCTTTAAAAAGAATGTTCCTTGATAACATCAGAGATTTCCCCATAGGACTCTTACATAACAACAACGACATCAGCATCATTTGAAGAAATCAAGAGTGGTAAATACTTTTCATGTAATCAGATTAAAAGAGAAATTTATAGCCTTTCAATTGCCAGGTCGTTCAGGTGGGAATAGAGGAAATGAAATGTTGAATCACAATGGTGTGAATTGTTATCTTATCTTATTACGTAAGCAGAATGTGAAATATTATGCTGGTATTGTGTTTCCCAGAGATGGCTCCATCCATGCAGGCGCGGATCTTACATAACTCGCAGCTCCAAATCTGACTTCTGATTAAAATGTCACATGCTCCTTCATGTTGTGTGGGACTTTAGAGGAGTTAAAAAGGTGTAGATCTAAAGAAGACTATTTAAACATTGTGTAATTGAATCTTATGGCAATGTACAAACCACCATGCATTAGAATTAGATTAATATTTTGCTCTCCTTGCATTATAACAATGTAAATATTTCAGTCCCCCAAGCCAAGGGTGATGTGTTTGTGATATCTGTGTTTCCTGGTTTCTCACTAGTGATGAACAGCACCATATACTCGTCATTCTCAGGGTCAAAGGTCAGACTTGGACAGGGTTCTGACAGCCATGACTGATGTTCTGAGAAGTGGACAGCTGTAGACAGACACACTGAAAGATTGAATTAAGGTTTATAGCCACTATTACAAGCCACTATCCAATTAGAAAAATGGGGACAACTGGTCTGTGTGTGTGTGTGTGTGTGCGTGTGTGTGTGTGTGTGTGTGTGTGTGTGTGTGTGTGTGTGTGTGTGTGTGTGTGTGTGTGTGTGTGTGTGTGTGTGTGTGTGTGTGTGTGTGTGTGTGTGTGTGTGTGTGGGTGTGTGTGTGTGTGTGTTGTAGTAGTAGTAGTAGTTTATTTGTCATTGCATAAAAAGATATACAACGAAATTGCAAAATTTTGCAATTTCGTGTGTGTGTGTGTGTGTGTCTGTGTGTGCGTGTGCGTGCGTGCATGCATGCATGCGTGCGTGCGTGTGTGTGTGTGTGTGTGTGTGTGTGTGTGGGTGTGTGTGTGTGTGTGTAATCTCATCTTGTGTGCATGTGTGGAGACAGGATGTTGACCTTGTCCGTAACCTCTGTTTTACCCAGGAAGAGGTTCAAGGAATGGCCAACGAGACCCAGAGTCAGTTAGTACACAAACCTACAACACACATACGCACACACATCACTCCCAATATAATCTTTTTCTCCAATTACTGTAACAATCAATGTACAGTACACACACAACACATTATAAGTGTTTTGTCGACTGAACTTAACTAAAACTCTAAAGAGGAACTTTCATTCATCTTCTGTGTTGTTACTGTAAGTTTGAATGTAATGTAACGGAGTGTAAAACCATTTTAACTTGTTTGCCCACCTTTTGTTTTGCAGAATAGAGTTTACAGACCTTTACATATCTCTTTATGACCTAAGTTCAAAGTATGCATCATAGAAATGATTTTGAAACTGTTGGAAGTTATGAGGATAAGGAGGTAGGGTATTTTAAAGTGAAAGAATGCATCAATTATTTTTTTTCTTTTCTGAAAATAGATCAGATTTTTGTTTAGAATGATCCTTAACTGGGGTTCACAGTTTGCCCACCTTTTTAACTACTGGATATATAAACCTTACTGGATATATAAACCTTGTGGTAAAGATCTGTTTGAATTCACTTGATAAATTTATTGGATTGAAAGTGAATTTAATCCAACCCAACCCTGACAGACACTTTTTTATACGCCTACACTTGTAAATCAATAAGAAATCTTGTGTGTATGAATGTAAGACTAGTCACCTTATGAACTGTTTGAAATTCAAATGAAAGGCCAAGTCTATCTGATACTTAAACTTGTGTTTGTTTGTTTGTTTCGTTGGTTGGTTGGTTGTTTATTTATTTATGTATGTATAAACAAAATATAATAAATAATAATATAAACAAAACGTCACCATACCATGGCTCTCAGACCGCCCGTGCATGTCTTCATCCTCCCACGTGGAAAAACATAGACCCCATATTGTAACCCATGACAGTTTTGATCTTTCCTTCACATATGGCTTCTGAATTACAAGAGTTGTCTTTTCCTTACATTGAGGTTTCTGGGTAGATTCCAGAGTCATTACATTCGCCCATAAATGTTCTGGTGCACTTTAAAAAATCTTCAAAGCACTCAAACAGCCCAGCGCTGCAACTTCACCGACACCACATACACTACACAGAAAGGGGCAGACGCCAGACAGCAGACATCACTGGACAACACAAGATGTGTTCTGTAAATCCTGGGTTTGTAAACTATGGAAAAGATGTTAGCCTTAATTAGTCAGCTTCATTTGTTTCAATTAAACATCTTAGAAATACATTTTAGAAATATTTACCAAACAAGAAAGATAAAAATCATTTGTCTTTGCTATTGTGATGAACTCTCCATAGTCAGGAGGATGGAAGTGCAAGTAGACTCAGAATTCCGGCTTGGACAAAATGTTATGATAATCAAATTCTCTCTCACAAACACACACACACACACACACACACAAATGATTTGAGATGAAATATGTTTCATCCAGGCCCCTCCTCTAACACTTTCTGTTTCCATGGAGACACAAAGGACAATTAACATGAGAGTGTGAGTTCTCCACTCACACACCCCAAGACCTGTCTTGTGACTGCTGCACCCTCCCTAGAGACACACACACACACACACACACACACACACAGTATGACTCAGAGTCATAAGCAGATGGGCAGTGTCTTGTCGGTAGGCCCTATGAAAATAAGTAGGCTAAGCGACTTGTATATATATTTTTTTATTACTTTTTGCATGTTTTTAGCGGGAGGTTCCTATCTGGAGGAAACCCCAGGCGAGCACTTTGAGAACATGCAAACTCCACATAGAAAGGCTCTTTCTGTCCATAATGGGAACTGAGGACAGGGGGACGGGGACAGACCCTCAGTGCCCAAAGCGTCCCATGCAGGAATCGAACCCAGGACCTTCGTGCTGTGAGGCGACAGTGCTACCACTGCGCCACCGTGCCCCCGACTTGTATTTGATTTTGGTCTTGGTGCACCTCTACCTGACATGTTATGTTAAGGCCCAAGGGTTGTGGTTGAACGGACATTGTATTACAAGCTTGTTTTGAATGTATGGAGTGGGACATGTTTTAATGCCCACAGATAAACAGTAATCACTTTATAGTTTTTTTTAGTTTATTTATTTGCACTCATTTAAAACATAATATAACAAACATAAACATTTGCCTACATATTGTGCAGGTGAACATCTAAAAAACCCGAGAGAGCTTGTAAACATGATGTCACCTCTTATCAATACACAATCAATAAATTAAAAACAGAAATAAAACTGAATAAAAGAAAAACATAAAAAAGTGTGGGTGTGCTGTGTGTGAAAGGGTGTATGTGGGCAGTAGAATTAAGTTAGGTTCATCAGATAGATCTTAAATTTGTGTTTGAAATGATTGAGAGATTTGGACTGGGATACAAGATGATAAATATTGTTCCATATCTGGACACCCCTATATCTGATAGAGAACTGACAGAGTCCAGTGCGGTAAAATGGGAGGTGTAACAACTTGGCTTGTCTAGTGTTGATATTGTGAACGTTGCAATTTACCTGAAAAAAAGCTTTACAGGGCA
>NC_139630.1:27952328-27958798 GCF_964638095.1 Poromitra crassiceps
TGATGATGCTTTCCCAATCTGTGTCACATATTCATAGAATGTAACAGATAAAAGGCTATTGTCTTATTATGTACATCAGATACACTGTAGCACACATACATAGACTCCACACTTACAGGGAGGGGAGGGATGACAGGTCTGTGGTCCAATGGCTGTAAATGGAAACTCTTGCATCAAAATAAACCAATCCTGTTGCTCATAGCAGAGACTAAAACCCACTGCTATCGCTGCCATGTGGGGACCAACCACAAACGAGATTCCAACACAAGAGTAAAAAAGAAAAGAAAGGAAAACGAAAAGAAAAATCAAGCAGAATTGTCCAGCCCTTCCATTCGACTAAGCATGATTTGTGTCATTATTGACACATATACTGTGAGGAATCATTGCATTCACTGGATATATCAATTCAAACGTGAATTTAGAAAAAGATAAAGTCCACTACAATTGAGCCAAATGCCCCCCCCCCCCCCCCCCAAAAAAAAAAAAATTCTTTAAAAGAAAATGTTTAGAATTAATGTTTTATTATCATAATAAAATAAGCAAATACTAACAGTGTGTTTCACTCATGAATCGGGTTAGGAAAGTTCTAACTTAGTGTCAAATGTTAATGATAGAAGACCAATCAAATATCAATCAGTCATGTGATCCACTGGTATCCTCCCAACTCAGTAGCACACATAATACTTAAGACGTGTTAACATAATAACAATACGCACAGTACACATGTTACACAACTAATAACACTAATACATGTGGTCAAACGTATACATACAGTATTCTCGATAGTTATGTGCCCACATAGAACCATGACTGTATGCACATTCAACATTCACACTCGCGTCCCCATACGTCAATAGTCACAATGTCCCGATGCACACTCGCGTGTCCAAAGCAATACCCATAATAGATCTTTATAGTCACAGTATCTCTAAAACGTGTTCATATTGTGTCCTGACTGAAAGTTGGGGAAGAGAGATTCGTCGCTCTTTGCTCATGATTCCTTTCTCGTTCATTTCTCTTTTAGCAGAAACCTTTTCCTCATACACTTCAAAGGTCCTTTCTGTGGCCACCTATAGATGATGGTGATGTCATGATTTCATCACCCCCACCCCACACATAATAATCCATCAGCATCTCTCTTTAAAATAAAAAAAACAATTAATTGAATTTGGCCATTTTCCTTTTGTGATAATAATCGCCGATGTCATCATCACTACAAAGCGCTCCAGTCTCTCATCTGACATCCGGCCACACAAACCCAACCCCACAATTGTGTTCAGCTCGTCCATTCGTGTGTGCTTTTCTGCATTAGTGTGTGTGTTTGTGTGTGTGTGTGTGTGTGTGTGTGTGTGTGTTATATTTCCATACCGGCCACCAGGAAACCTTTTGCAACTTTTGCAATAGCGCGCTATGAAAATAAAAGTCAGAATACAGAGTGGTGTCAGGAGACTAAGATGAATCCATGACTCGGAGCTAAAGGGGCTGTGAAAGGTGTGTCGGCAGGCCATGTGGAATACAACATGGAGCTGCTTCATCAGTTCACTACTGTATTCTGGATGTTATAAGATGATCAGTATATTGTCCCTCTCTCACTTCATCTCCTCCTCTCTTTGTTGTTGTGGCTCTCCAAACTTCTTCCAGCAGGTAAGTTTTCCAGTGTTTCTTGTTTTTTTAGGCATGTTACTTGCCACCCCCCCCCAACACCCCTCACTATCCTACTGCATATCGCCTCTTTTTTAGAATAGGAGAAAGGACAGTGAGCTGCAGGCTGTATTTGCAAAGCTTTTCAAAGTGATATATGATTATTAGGTATATTGGTACATTAGTGGCAGGATTCAACTAGAACCAGCCTTTTGCCTGCGTGAAAGCCATTGCACACCGGGGGGGGGGGGGCACTGTGGAAATGTAGTGTGGAAATGTCAACGTTTGAATCCAAATTTAACCAGAAGATCAACAGTTCCAACTCCTATGGAACTGTGTGGAAAAAATTTCAAGATTTAAGATTTCTATTTCCAGGCCAGCACACATAAGTTTGCAGTCCGTTGCTTATCATTCACGCAATAGATTTTTACTTGAATTTAACTTTCTAGTCTATTGTAGTATTTTCCTTTTGAAGGGGGGCAGCGGGTGTGGGGGCGAGAGAGAGAGAGAGAGAGAGAGAGAGAGAGAGAGAGAGAGAGAGAGATGTTATTTCTCTGGGTTTTGGGGCTGGGCGGGTGGTGGGGATTTATCTCGTTGGGAAGAGGGTCTGTTCTGGTATCTTCTTAATTTCTTTCATCAAATACTTTTTTTTTTTGCGATAATGCTACTGTGGTAGATTCCACTTTATAAGGGGCTATTTTTCTCAAGGGAGGGGGGTCTACTTTGGGGGTGGGGGGTGGAGGGGGTGTATTCAATCCCACATTTACTCAGGTATTTTCCTCTTGGAGGGGGGCACCAGGTGTGGCGGCAAATCCGGCGGCAGTTCGTGTCCCTCCAGCTTCACCTTGATCAGGTGATTGGCCAGGGCGAACTCCTCGTCGTCGAGCATCCCGTCCTTATCGATGTCCGCCAGCTTCCAGATCTTTCCCAGCACCGTGTTGGGCAGCTTCGACTTCACCATCTCCCGCTTGGCGTTGGCGCCCGTCACCTTGCCGTTGACGGGCGACAGCGTGTAGAAGATCTCGTCGTACGCCGGCTTGTCGCGCGCCACCACCCACTCGGCCTCGTCGATGCCCTCGCCCGCCCCCTCGCCGTAGCCGTGGCCGAACGGGCCGTCGAGCGTGCCGTCGAAGGCGCCGCCCTTCACCACGGCGTGCGGCCGCTGCGTCTCCTCCTGGCGCACCAGCACCATCAGGCCGGCGATGTCGTGGGCCAGCATGTCGTCCACCATCTCCAGCAGCTTGGGCTTCAGAGGCTGGAACTTGTTGAGGTCCTGCGCTTGGAGTTGGTCCTGGGACGGGCCGAGAAGGGGGGGGGGGGGGGGGGGGGGAGGAGTGGGAGGGGGGGATCAGTCAACCACATCACATGACCACTCACTGAATAACTCTCCTATCTGTGTCAAAATGAAGATACTGATATTTACATTATTTCACTAATGTGCAATGTATTTATTTGTATCTATCTATCTATCTATCATCTATCTATCATCTATCTATCATCTATCTATCATCTATCTATCTATCAATCTATCTATCATCTATCTATCTATCTATCTATCTATCATCTATCATCTACTGTATCTATCATCTATCTATCTATCTATCATCTACTGTATCTATCATCTATCTATCTATCTATCATCTACTGTATCTATCATCTATCTATCTATCTATCATCTACTGTATCTATCATCTATCTATCTATCTATCTATCATCTACTGTATCTATCATCTATCTATCTATCTATCTATCATCTACTGTATCTATCATCTATCTATCTATCTATCTATCTATCTATCTATCATCTACTGTATCTATCATCTATCTATCTATCTATCTATCATCTACTGTATCTATCATCTATCTATCTATCTATCTATCATCTACTGTATCTATCATCTATCTATCTATCTATCTATCTATCTATCATCTACTGTATCTATCATCCATCTATCTATCCATCTATCTTCTCTCCATACACGTTTACCTGCATCTTCTTCAGATTAGGGAAATCTCCAGGTGAGATCTGATGCTCTCTCTCGATGCGGCTGTAGATCTCTCCCAGACTGGCGATCAGCTCCTTCTTCTTGTTATCCTTCCCAAACACAGAGGGCATCTCTTTCTTCAGGGCGCTGATGATGTAGGCGTGGACCTGCACATGGACATCACATCAGAGATGCACACAGTGTTACAGTCAGTGGGAAACGCACTCAGACACTGAGTTACTGTACATGTGATCCGTTGAAGTATTTGAACAGTCTAATAATTGGGACAATGAGCAAAACAACGAAGGGTTATTTCATTTGCAAGGTTTTGTATTGTTTGTACTTTGCTCCTTGTTGATTAATGTTATTATTATTATTAATTATTGTAATTGTAAGTGATTTACTTTCTGTATAGCTGCGTCTGCTAATGGCTAAAATGCAACACTAACATCATCGAGCTATTGCAAGCATGAAAGGGGCAGTGGTGGCCCAACGGTTAGAGAAGCGAGCTTGTGACCGGACGGTCGTCGGTTCAATCCCCGGGACCGGGAGGATAAATCTGGGTGGGGAAAGTGAAAAGGCAGCGCTTGCCCCTCCCTCATTACCACCACTGAGGTGCCCTTGAGCAAGGCCACAACTGCTCCAGTGAAGCTGATCAGTGGCCAGCAGATCAGACTGTGTGTGCGTGTGCGTGTGTGTGTGTGTGTGTGTGTGTGTGAGAGAGAGAGAACATGACACCCCCGAAAAAGAGAGCATTGCTCTCAGTGAGACTCCCCCTGTAAAAATAAAGGTTAAATAAAAATAAATAAATAAAAACTCTGGGGAGACAACTGCCTTAAGACATGAAATCCCTTACAGATTAACTTCCTTCAATGCCATTTCTTCTTATTGTCAATGCAAGCCAAACGTGACAGGCAAAAATGTCCTATTTGTTATGTTGTTATGGTCATATGTATGCCTTTCCCCTGATTCCATCTCCTGTCCTTGGAGCTTATCAGAAAACATACACACACACGCTCTCTCTCTCTCTCTCTCTCTCTCACACTCACACACACACACACACACACACACACACACACACACACACACACACACACACACACACACACACACACACACACACAAACAGACAGAGACTTATGAGCTGTCAAACAGGAAAATGTGCTCAACATTCATCTTAATGAGAAATGTGTGTGTGTGTGTGCTTGTGTCTCTTCCCCAGTGTTTCCTGGAACTGAGACAGGAAACTGACTCTCTCCTCTCATCCCTCTCTTCCTGTCCAAACAGGAAACAGGAAATAATTCACTCGGAGAAGGACAACCTAATTTGTCATATTTCTATTGGGTGTATCTGGCAGTAGACGGTCTGCTCTGCCAAGGTTAACAGCTGGATGGGGTCTGGGAAGGTGAAAGGATGATGCGGGGAAAGTGGATATAGGAAACACAGACACGCACAGCACGCATGCACGCGCACACACACACACACACACACACACACACACACACACACACACACACACACACACACACACACACACACACACACACACACACACACACACACACACAACACACACACACACACACACACACACACACACACACACACACACACGTTGCCCCCTCCCTCTGGCTGTGATGCCCTGAGATCACTAAGGCCACCTTGGCAGTGCCCTGCTAGCAGCCTGCTACTGTCAGTTGCTTTAAAAGCATCAGTGGTCTCAGTTTAATGTAGCTGCTCTATGCAGAGGATGTGTCATTGGCTCATTTTAACACACATCTAAGAAAAATCACTCTTCCACGATGTCAATAGAGCAATGGCCTTTGTGCCCTGGCATGTGACCTTGAGCCCTAACAGAATTTGCAATGCCGAAGGCCAGATGGCCTTGGCCCCTAAAATGACGAAGCTCCCACCTGACACACACACACCAAAACCAATGCCATCGCTAAAAATGACACATCCAAATGTTAGTGATACTCTAGCGAGTCACCAAGGAGTCTAGTTACGATACACCCTCTTGTCCGCGTCACCTTGGCGAGTCGCGCCCTCTTGATCAGATCGTTGAGCTTCCTCAGCGCCGCGTTCCTCGGCAAAGACTGGATGTCCTTGAATAAGTCCTGTTCCTCCGCTTCAAACAGCTTCCTGTTGTCCGGGATCAACAGCGGGTGAGACCAGAACGAGCCGATGTACACGCGGATCACCTGTCAGCCGGAGAGACATGAGAGAGAGAGAGAGAGAGAGAGAGAGAGAGAGAGAGAGAGAGAGAGAGAGAGAGAGAGAGACATGAGAGAGGACATGAGAGAGAGAGAGAGAGAGAGAGAGGATCAACTGAAAGTCAGACCAAAACGACACGACAGACTCAGAAATAGCTAGTCTGCCAGCCAGCAATCTGGGGCGACGGCCAAAACTTATTTTTTTGCCTTTTAATTGACAGGAAACTAGGTAGACAGGATAGAATAGGGAGACAGAGAGGATGACATGCGGCAAAGGGCCCGTGGGGTTGGATTCGAACGCACGGTGCACGCATGTGAGCCACGCCCTCTTCTGTCGCCGTTTCCAGTCTGACGACGTCTCATATGAAGAAATCTGTTTATAGAGATCATCAATCGATCATCAGACCGTAAACGACGAGGGACGAGGAAGCGTTTGCCTGGATGTCCGCTCCAACACCGGGATCCCCGAAATATCAGCCGTCACCCCCCCCCCCCCCCCCCCCCCCCCAGAGACTATCAGTCATCGGACTGATTGGCCGGGCAGTAAAACCGGCTCAATAACTCATTCGCCCCAACCAGTCAGGTTTGTATGTTAACTCGCGCCCCTTTTAGGCCATCTAAGCCAGTGGTT
>NC_139630.1:27958998-27976498 GCF_964638095.1 Poromitra crassiceps
CCCCACTAACACGTCTCAATGATTCTCCTAACTTTGTTCTATTAAACTCATATTCAACTTTTAGTAGGCATCTCTAACACATCTGAGTGAATGGAAATCAGAATGACTCCCTCTTTAATACAATTCTTCCAATTTCTTGGGGGAAAAAAGTAATGTTTTACTAAGATGGGTCTATGAAATTACTTGGAATATATTTTTTTTTAATCATTTTGGAAATCAATTGTAATCCCTAATCTTTCCAAGTATGCCCTGCAAGCTGCCCAAGTACCCCTAGGGGTACATGTACCCCTGGTTGGGAATCACTGATCTAAGCCAGTAAGGCAGTTTACCTCAGGAGTGTTAACTATCTTCCCCAGCGACCACATCAGAGCGCCGTACTACTCTCATCAACTGCTGGGTCTCTATCTGATCCGCCTTGTTCAGCACAACCCTGGGGAAAAAAAACCCAACAGAACAGAATAGAGTTGATGACGTTGACATTAAAATGGAGAAATCACATCTCCCTGAAGATCTCTCTTCCTACCACCTTATCCACTCCAACTTCACTGATGCTGTCTCCAAAGCAAAAACCTCCTTCTTCATCTCTGAAATCCAGTCCTCTGCATCCAATCCCAGTAAACTGTTTCTCCACCTTCTCCACGCTCCTCAACCCTCCCTCCCCTCCCCCTCCCTCCTCCCTCTCTGCTGATGATTTTGTAACATTTTTTACTAAAAAGGTGGATGACATCAGCTCCTCCTTCCATCCTCCAGGCACCCTCACTAACACTCCTGACTCCAATCCTGCTTCCCGGCCCCCTGTCCCTGGATTTCCTTCCTTCTCTCCCCTCTCTCCCGATGAAGTGCTTTAAACTCATCAGCTCGAACCGAGCCACCTACTGCCCCCTCGATCCTATCCATTCCTCTCCTCCAAACCATCTCACCTAACATATCTCCCTTCCTCACAACCTTCATTAACTCCTCTCTGTCCTCTGGTCTTGTTCCGCCTGCTCTAAAGACTGCAAGAGTCAAGCCTCTGCTTAGAAACCCTCCCTTGACCCTACCGCTATTCAGATCTACAGACCTGTCTCTCTCCTCTCATTCCTTTCCAAAACCCTTGAACGAGCAGCGTCACGAACAACTTTCTCTCTATCTCTCCCAAAATGACCTCCTGGACCCTCTGCAGTCCGGTTTCAAGGCTTCTCACTCCACTGAGACAGCTCTTCTTGCTGTCACAGAGGCCCTTCACACTGCTAAGGCCTCATCCCTCTCCTCTGTTCTTGTCCTCCTTGACCTGTCTGCTGCCTTCGATACAGTCAACCACCAAATCCTTCTTTCCACTCTGTCTGACCTAGGCATTTCAGGTTCTGCACTCTCCTGGGTTTGCTTCCTACCTCTCGAACCGCTCATACCAGGTCTCATGGAGAGGGTCCCTCTCCAGATCCTGTCCTCTTACCACCGGTGTCCCCCAGGGCTCAGTCCTGGGCCCCTTACTTTTCCTTCTCTATATCAGATCTCTTGCCTATGTGATCTCTTCTCATGGCTTTTCTTATCACTGCTATGCTGACGACACCCAGCTTTTCCTTTCCTTTCCCCCTCAGGACACTCAAATCGAGGCTCGCATCTCTGCATGCCTCAAAGACATTGGCGACTGGATGTCTGCCCACCACCTCAAGCTCAACCTTGGTAAGACAGAGCTACTCTTCCTCCCAGGAAAAGACTGCCCTCTCGCAGATCTCTCCATCTCCATTGACAACACCACTGTGCTTCCCTCCCAAACAGCTAAGAACCTTGGGGTGATCCTTGACAACCAGCTGTCTTGCTCAGCCAACATAGCTGCTACGGCACGCTCCTGTAGGTTCTCTCTCTACAACATCCGCAAAATCCGTCCCTTTCTCACAAGAGAAGCGACTCAACTCCTGGTCCAGTCCTCTTGTCTCCTCCCGCCTGGACTACTGCAACGTGCTCCTGGCCGGCCTACCTGCCGCCGACATCCGACCGCTTCAGCTCATTCAGAACGCTGCAGCCCGTCTCGTATTCAACCACCCAAATTCTCTCACGTCACTCCCCTCTTCCAGGAGCTCCACTGGCTTCCCATCTCGGCCCGCATCAAATCAAGACACTGGTACTGGGCCTACCGGGCAGTACACCAGTCAGCTCCCCTGTACCTGCAATCTATGGTCAGGTTCCAAACCTCTCAGCGCTCCCTTCCGCTCCTCCACCAGTGCAGGTCGCCTCGCCCCTCCTTCGCTACGGGGGCTCAAAAGTCGCTCATCCCGATCTCGACTCTTCTCGTCCCTGGCACCTCAATGGTGGAACGAGCTTCCACCTTCGGTCAGGACGGCTGAATCACTGCCAATCTTTCGGAAAAGACTAAAGACGCACCTTTTCAGGCTCCATCTGGGCCCTTCTTGATCTAACTTCGTTCTCTCTCTTTCACCCAAAAAAAAAAAAAAAAAAAAAACTAACCTTAACTTGTACCACTAACCTAAACTTGTACCACTGTTCCTTCAGAAGTTGTAGTTATCACAGACTGTGCTCCATAGTAGATTGCTCTATTGCTGACATAAATGTGTTATTGTAAGTCGCTTTGGATAAAAGCGTCTGCCAAATGACGTAATGTAATGTAATGTAATGTATCCCAAATGCGTTGTGTACTACTTCAAGCTCTGAAACCATACATTCAGGCAATGCCTCGTCATAGACGCTTCATAGCTGGGGTGCGCGTGGTCTGGTCAGCGTGGGGGGAAACCACCCGACTGTCACGACACCTCCTTTCTGCCGGCCCGGGAATGCGGGGAAAGTGCGGTTTTTAACTCGCATCAAAGAGGTGTCATGTCTTCTTCTTCTTTTTGCTGTTTAATAGCGGAAGCGACCAGCGTTAAGGTGCCTTTACCGCCCCCCCCCCTACAACTCGGAGTCCAACGTGTTCCCGTTTTCCCCCCACGCCCCTAAACAGAAGTGACATATTGTGGACGTTCACACACAGACCGACTGTACCCATAGAGCCAAAGTGAACGTCACTTCCTGCCTTTCTCCCTGTACCAGCGTCAGGAAAAATACAACGGTGGTGAACGGAGACAGACGTTACTTTTTTGATCCCGTTTGAATTGTGCCACGGGGTACACGTGTTACATTTTGTCAATTTAAAAGATAACTATGCGTGTCAAGAAAGTCGCAGTTTGTCCTGAAACTGAAACTGTAAAGGTTTAGTTTTGTCAATCGACTACACCTCGTGTCGCACATTATACATCACACCATCAACAACAATGGACTGGCAGAGAGACGTCACTTACATGACTGGTTGTGCGTCGTCTTTCTGATTTATAATTTATAGTGCCAGTTTTACCACAAACTGCGACTTCCTCGACTTGCAGAGTTCTCTTTTACATTGACAAACATGACTCGTGTACGCCCAAGGCACATTTCAAATGGGATCAAAAAGGTAGTGCATCGCTCCGTTCACCACCATTCATATTTTTCACACGCTGGTACAGGGAGGAAAGGAAAGTAGGAAGTGACGTTCACTTTGGTTCTCTATCCACCTTATTTTTGAATGCCCCACTGTAAAAAATAATTGTGGGAACAAGGTCCGGTTTAACGCGACTCATTGTTGCAGCTTGCCATTTCCTTTGTTATACTCGGCTGCAGACCCGAATTATAAACCGGAAGCTGGAGTCCGTTATAAAAATTATAAATATAGTCACGTTATAAACAACTAACCAACACTGCGTATGGTATGGTATGGAAACAGTGTTACTCGAAATGGTTCAAAGTTAAATCAATTTGGTCATTCAGTGGCGGTTTTACTGCCATGTAAAGTAACTATTACGCTAGCCGTTAGCATTAGCCACAGTAGCCGACTACCCACAATGCATTACGTTATCCCAGCACCCGAACGACACGGCTGTAGAGCAGAATGGCTCTGCTGTAAAATCCTCATAGACGTTTTGTTTTGTCAAGTTAAAACTGTGTAAAAATTACACCGGAAGCGGAAGAAGCACCCATCAGGCATCATGGCAGCTAGAAATAAGGTGGATAGAAAGAAAATAAAAAAGTGGGGGGGGGGGGGGGGTGATAGGGGGTCAGCTCGCCATTCCGAAGTGTCGGCATTCCGATCACTGACTTCTATGCTTTCGGAGAGGCGGCCCTTTTTATCTCCAAAAAATGTTTCGCCGAGAGGTTAGGTTCTGGGGGAGGTTAGGCTTAGGCGTGGGGGGTGGGAGAGGTTAGGTTTAGGGTTAGGGTCTGGGGGAGGGTTCTTTCGCAATGGCGAGACAGATCTCAATTTTGTCGGAATGCCGGTATTTCGGAGTGCCGACATTTCGGAATGCCGAGGTGTCCCCGGGTGATAGTGCTTTATGTTGTCTACAGTTCCCATTTCATCACATGCGTGTGTCATGCAGCTACTATGAAGGATTTGATGATGACTGTGTGTTCCCAAGTCAAGCATTCTTACAGCACCTGATCTTGTCTTCGTGGTTTTTCAGGGCCTTGATCACGTCGGAGAACTCGTCGGAGATGTCCAGTTTGTGGGCGTCGAACAGCAATATGATCCGATCCACTCGCTCGGCAAACCACTCCAGCACAGCTGCAAAGTCATAGCCTGAGAGAGGGAGAGGAGAGGAGGAGAGAGGAGAGGAGAGGAGAGGAGAGGAGGAGAGGAGAGGGGAGGAGAGGAGAGGAGAGGAGGAGAGAGGAGAGGAGAGGAGGAGAGAGGGGGAGAGGGGAGGAGAGAAGGAGAGAAGGAGAGGAGAGGGGAGGAGAGGAGAGGAGAGAGGGGGGAGAGGAGAGGAGAGGAGAGGAGAGGAGAGGAGAGGAGAGGAGAGGAGAGGGGAGGAGAGAAGGAGAGGAGAGGAGAGAGAGAGGAGAGAAGGAGAGGGGAGGGGAGGAGAGAAGGAGAGGAGGAGAGGGGAGGAGAGAAGGAGAGGGGAGGGGAGGAGAGAAGGAGAGGAGAGGGGAGGAGAGAGGTGAGGAGGGGAGAGGAGAGGAGAGAGGGGAGGGGAGGAGAGAAGGAGAGGAGAGGAGAGGGGAGGAGAGAAGGAGAGGAGAGGGGAGGAGAGAGGTGAGGAGAGGAGAGGAGAGGAGAGGAGAGGTGAGGAGGGGAGAGGAGAGGAGAGGAGAGAGGAGAGGGGAGGGGAGGAGAGAAGGAGAGGAGAGGAGAGGGGAGGAGAGAAGGAGAGGAGAGGGGAGGAGAGAGGTGAGGAGAGGAGAGGAGAGGAGAGGAGAGGAGGAGAGAGGAGAGGAGAGGAGAGGAGAGGAGAGGAGAGGAGAGGAGAGGAGAGTGGGGAAGAATGAATAGTGTGTGTGAATTAAAGGGAGGACGACGAAAGAGCGGATTGAAAGAAGGGGTTAGGCTGGCAAATCATTCATTCTTATTTGTGTTTCCCTTCATAACTCATTACTTCACCCTCCCTATCAAAATACCAGGGAGAAGAAAGGCATTTATAGATTATAAAAGGAGAAATAATTAATTTAACCGCTGTTCAGTTCCTGGAATAGGTCAGTCGATCGATGGTTCTAATCATGATCAACTCTCTCTCCAAAGGCAGAATCCAGACAACTGAAGCACGATGTTGTAAAACCCCCAAGAGGCAACTGTTACAGTGTGTCCAGGTCAATAGGGGAGACAAACCATATTACAACATGTCAAGAGAGAGGAATGCCTGTTTACAGAGCACGATGTCTGCCAAGATCCAAACCAACTGTTGTTGTTGTTGATCTTTTTTACAAGGGTAGATACCACAAGCTCACTCACTATTTGGGCAATAGAACGTCACCATTTAGCCATTTTATTTCCAGTGCTACAGATGAACAGTTAAAGAGCTATCTAAACAGGGAATAACACCCATCGAAAGATTGTTCATCTTTGACGATTTTTTTTCTCTCTCTCATGGGTGTGAAAAAAATAATGAGAAGATGATCTGGATGACAATCTGTTGTACGCGTCACATTTAATTTGACTTGCTGTGGGTGTTCATACATTATGAAATCAAATATCCCTTAGGATGTGAAGTATAACAACATGTATTATTTTAACCAGGATCATAATGCTGTGATGCTTGCGTTTCCATTTTTGTCGACGGCCAACCGATGAAGGAGAGCCCCAGAACGATGTGATGCGAGCATGAGATTTCCCTGGTGTGTAATATATCGAATGAGCCCGATGCGGCCCGACAGGTCATCTTTTAACGGAGACATTCTTGTCAACAATGAACATCTGGTGGGGAAAAAATAAGCTTGATAAAAACATGCTACACTCCTATTGGAAAATGTATCATGCTATAAATGATCAAATAGGAGTCTTCACACCGATATTTTACTCCAAGTATGGAGACATGTTTGATGAACTGTTGTGAAAAAAATGCTTGGTCTTTCAAAATGTTTGTTACGTGTAACAAACATGTACATGTACGTTTTGGTAGTTTAGGCCAATATTATGTGTGTGGGATAATAGAAGCTTTAGAGAAAATAATGAATGAATGGATGAACGGATGGATGAATGGATGAATGGATGGGCAGAAGTCCTTGATTGACTCCCTTGACTTTCTGTCCCGCTCAAGGACACGATTCAGTCTTACCTGGAGACATTCCACAGGATATGAGACGAGAACAAAGAACAATGGAGGGAGGGAGGGATTAGTGAGTTAAAGTTTCCAACCAACACGAAGGATATGTGAGAGAGAGACAGACAGACAGAGACAGACAGATCGAGAGATAGACAGACAGAGAGGCAGACAGACAGATAGAGAGAAAGACAGAGACAGACAGACAGACAGATCGAGAGATAGACAGACAGAGAGGCAAACAGACAGATAGAGACAGACAGACAGCCAGACAGATAGAGCCAGACAGCCAGACAGCCAGACAGACACACAGAGAGGCAGACAGACACACAGAGAGGCAGACAGACAGGCAGACAGACAGACACACAGACAGACAGATAGATAGACAGAGAGGCAGACAGACAGACAGACAGGCAGGCAGGAAGGCAGACAGACAGACAGATAGATAGACAGAGAGGCAGACAGACAGACACACAGACAGACAGATAGATAGACACACACAGAGGCAGACAGACAGACACACAGACAGACAGATAGATAGACAGAGAGGCAGACAGACAGACAGTGGAAACTGTTACAGCAGTAATTATTATGGGATGGAAACCAGGAGGCTGTCAGTTGGTAGTGGGTACTGGGTAGCAGTTGTATGTTAATGAAGTTATTTTCACACTGATTCTCTGGAGAGCGACACTTGTCAAATATTTTCCCCCTACCGAGTCAAAACTAACTTCTCAGGCTTTTGCATAAGAAAATGTAGCCGGTTTTCCACACGTTCTCACTTTTTATTCAGCCTAGTAGAAACCACTGCCAACATAACATAACCAATGACTTCTTAATCATAAATTTAAAAGACCCATTTTAACATTTGTATGATCTAAATCTGGGCCCAAACCCAGAAAAATACTGTGTTGGTTGATTCAACCAGGCTAGCATATAGCCATCATAAGAATTCCGCGTTTGCTTGCTTCACAACTGTACATTGCTGCTTTTTCTCAACAATTCCTCGTGAGGATGGAGCAACAGTTCAGCAGCAGTAGCACTAAGTAAGTGTGTAAAATGTGAACATCTAGTCTGTCGGGAGGGCCAGTGTAAACAGCTCCGGGGGGAAGAGAGAGAGAGCACACTGCTGCTTGGCCAAAGCCACAGAGGGTTAAGAGACGGATACCTTGATATTTAGAATTTTAGTGGATTATTTTTCTACACATGACACTTCTCACATGGTGTTGAAAAAATAAACTTTTTTAAAGGGGAATTCAAACTCATAACTGAGACTATCCTGAATGCATTAAGACCACTTAACCATTCTGACTCAATTTGTTGATGAATTTTTTCCATCGATGCTTTGCTCACATCTTTAGCAACAATTAAAAATAGCTAGCTAACGAGGTAAAATGATTAACAAATGTCTCAACTTTGCCCCGACCATATGAAAAGTTTCAGATGAAGAAAAATAACACTCAAGATATCGCTATATTTTGCCTTTTTGCAGCCGACAGATACCTAGATTTTTTTATATATCCACAATACCTCCATAAGGACATCTACGTAGACAGCTATAGCCTGTAAAGTCCTCGTCTGGGCGCACGCGCACACACACGCACGCACGCACAAACAGAAAAAAGATGAAAACACAAAGAATGATAAATGCAGAAAGAAAGAAATCACACAGACATGAAATACACAAATACATACACACAAAACCACACAATAAATACATAGGAGTGAATGGAAATGGATGAACAGAATGAAAATGTGCACGCACACATATGCACACGCGCACACGCGCGCACACACACACACACACACACGCACACACACACACTCTCAGTCCCTAGAGAAAACACAGCTGTGCTGACCCAGTAGAGGGTCAGTTTCGCCTGTATTTTCTTTTTATGCAATCAGACGGAGGTACTGTCGGGTCACACCACACTGTGTTGTTTATTTGGTTTGACAACACACTCACGGGACACGTTGACCCGCCAAACGGGCTGTTATGGGTCACTTCACTTTCAATTTAAGTTCAAAATGTTGAGGAGAAGTTGCACTTCAGCTGGTAATGATAAAGCGCTCATGCTCAGTTGTTTCTCAGCGGGCCTGGAATGAATAAGACTTCTCATGACAAACACTTTTCAGCGTTTGGGCTCTGAAGAAAGCCCACGTCCCAGGAGAGTGGAACACCCTCTTATGAAGCAACGTGCTGCACTCCATGACCAGGGCTCGTTCTTTTCACGGAGACAACGGCGGTGGAAGATTTTCGCCTCGAGCCGGGATGGGAATTGACAAGTGGGGGGGGGAAAAAAATCGATTTCGTCATCGTTATTTATCGTCACCTCACAATGCTGCCTGTGTGTATCATCATCGCGGCCTTAAGTGACACAGCAAAGTCGCCGAATCAGAAGCGGCTTTGAGTGGAGCGGTACAAGACTGTGCCAACAGAAGGAAACAGTCAAGCAAAAAAATTATTTTCATGAACCAGGATCTGCTCTTAATGTAATCAGGACCTGCTGCCTTCCTGATTGCTCATTTGCCGATATTGATCAAATGGTCATTATAAAAAAGATTCAATATTGGGATTGGAATCAAACTGAAATACTACCACCTGCTACCTCCGTTAATAATTAAACAAATGAGCATGCTAATTATTTCTCCAGATGGCTCCCTGCATCACACATGCTGCCCGATACCTCCAGGTGCCTTCAGTGCCTCTCTGTTGTGACGGTTAATATTATCACGGTCAATAAAGCTTTGGCAAAAGAGACACAATCAACGAGGGCTTTAGTTGACATAAGAAACAAACAAAAGAATGCAAAGTTAGCATTGTTATGATTGCCGCTGTAACAGAAAGACAAGCAGAGAGGGAGAGAGAGCAGGAATTCTTCAGAGACAGACAGAGAAAGAAAGAAAGAGAGAGAGAGAGAAAAATGGCTCCTTTAACGAGCTCAGATCGTTTGTTAGCGTTAGCGGTTGGCACGGCAATGCTGGCATTGAGCTCTGGGAATGCCAACAGTCACACACACATATCAACCCTTAAGAAAGCAGGATTTCACACCTAAACGTCTTCTTCCTACTTCACCACCAGGGACTGGGGTGGGATCCACTCTTCGTTTAGTTCAAAATGTAATTTCATTTGCTAGCTTAGCCACTAGCTCTTTATATTTTTGCCATCTCGAGATCTGTCAACACTTAAGTCAGATTTTCTTTTTGAGATGTGCATCACAGCTAGAGATACCCTGAACATTCCTCTCATACCTTTGTTTACCATCAGTTTATGGACAAATATGTTTTATTTTTGAGCGGTGCAGCCGCTTCTATATGTTACACGTGTGTCCGTTTGTCGCACGAGGTGTCCGTTTGTAGCATGATGTCTGGTTGTAGCATGAGAGGATAGAGCCATCAGGAGTAGCCTATGACTAGCCTGGGTGAACCCAGCCCCCACGTGACCTGCTCTCAGAGTTCCCAGTCACTGAGAACAGGTCTGAGAGCAGGTCACGTGGAGGCTGGGTTCACCCAGGCTAGCCTATGACTGCTCCTAAACCTGCACCACTTACTTCAACACTGGGTGTGACTTTTCCAACATGATCACAACTGAAGTGGGGCTGAACAATTTTGTAAAGAAAGATCTAATCTATTTTTGACAGATTTTTGACTGACAATTGCGATATGATTTGCAATATTAGAGGGAATGATAATTTGTGTGTCCTTATTCTCATTTTCATGGAATCCTTTTTTATTAAAATGATATGGTGTGATATTTGCCTCAGCCTTTCAACAAAACAAGATCAACCTGGCCGGCAGGACAATAAAAACTTCATGTGTTTCCTTCCAATGATGCTGGGGCATCTCCAAAATGTGGCTTGGAATATGTGGATGACACAGAGTTGCTGCATGTCAGTTTTTATGGCATTAATTAAAATATTTCACAATCACTGAGGTCGAGCACAAAGCATGCGTGGGGGAATCCCACTGAATTTCAGCATTCACTGTTGTTACTCTTAGAGATGCACGATATATCAGCAATCATATCGTGCATCGGCAGATGTTAGTAATTTTTTTACAGATCGGCATCGGTCCGATGTTGCAATGTTAATATCGGTTATCGGTATCAGCCAAAATGTTCACATTGAGAGGAAGCATTGTGATCAATCTGATTTATGGGCTTTTCCAAATGTCTTGGAAATAAATAAATGCCTTACTTTTTCAAATTCACAGTGTTTACATGTGTTTTTCAGTATGTACACAATGTGTATTTTTATATATATATACAGATCATATCGACATATATCGGTTATCGGCCATACCAGCCATGTTAATATCGGTTATCGGTATCGGCCAATATTTTCACATCGGTGCATCCGTAGTTACGGTACTCCCTCTCCTCAGGACCGTTCAGTCCGAGTTCGTGAACATGCAACTGAAAAATCTGCAAAGTCATATTTGTTTTTTGGGGGGGGGGGGGGGTCTAAAGTGCACCCCAGCTGCTACAGTGTGTGTGTGTGTGGTCACACCAATGTCAACATTAATAGAGAATGAATTGGAAACAATGGAAAACCTGACAGTCCCTTGGATGCTTTTTATGGACTTGGGAATAGAAATGTGCCTCCCTGTTTGTTGACATTTTATTGCGAGTTCAAATCACGGGAGGTCAAGTGTGCCTTATCGTTGCTTGTGTCGTGTGTTTACATGACTATGCGTTCAGCGCACAACAAACTGTGTGCGCTGTTAATCATCATTTTGTGAGAGAATGTGCGTGTGCGTGCATGTGTGTGTGTATTGCAAAGCTCATCTTTTTCTCACTACACTTTCCTCTTCTCTGAAATGAATGAAGCATAATCCTCCTGAGAGCTAAAACAACACGCGTGCGCACGCGTGTGTGTGTGTGTGTGTGTGTGTGTGTGCACACGCGCGCGAACACACACACACAGACACACACACACACACACACACACACACACGTTGAAAGGAAATGCTGACATTGTATTTCAGAGTTTAGTGTCACTAGGGGAGACCCAGCTGAATGGGTACACTGAATGAGCACTGATACACTGAACTTTACACACACACACACACACACACAACACACACACACAATCAACAATAAAGGAAGCCAAAAAGCATAGCATGTGTATCGTTGTGTATCGTTTGAAAAAAATGATGATACCAGTAGCCTACCGATACGATACCAATAAGAGTACTTCATTACTCAATACTCCAGAGCTGCTATATCATGTTACTCCTATTCCCCGTTTTTCCTCAGATGATCCTTCTGCATTTGATTTTATTTATTTTCTATCAGAGGCCATACTTTAGAATATTTTGGTGGCATCTCGGCACGCTGAACTGCCAACTCCGTCACGTACACCGCGCGCCACTTCACCACCACAGACTGTATGGGTTGTAACTGCTGCGGTAGTGGGCCAATCACACGTCACATTCAATCGAAGAACGCTTGCGGTGATTGGCTGCGAGCAAAACCATACAGTCATTTAAAAAGATCGAATGCAGGTATCGTTTGACGGGAGGCTAGGTTTCAATACTGCGTCGTAGCGGGTTATTTCGGTCGATACCTTAATTAAAAGGTACTGAGTACCGATACCGAGCCCTAACGTACTGTGTGTGCGTGTGTGTGTGTGTGTGTGTGTGTGTGTGTGTGTGTGTGTGTGTGTGTGTGTGTGTGTGTGTGTGTGTGTGTGTGTGTGTGTGCGTGTGTGTCTTACCTCGACTGATTCTCTGTTTCTCTCCTGACAGAATCCCTGGTGTGTCAATCACACTGATGCTCTCCAACACTGGGTTAGGCAGCTGGGCGCACACAAACCTACACACACACGCACGCACGCGCACACACACACACACACACACACACACACACACACACACACACGTGCACACACACGTGCACACACACACACACACGTGCACACACACACGCACACACACACACACACACACACACACACACAAGGATAGGGATAGTTTCGCAAATCCAGTGTGTTTTTAAGGAGAGAGGAGAGGAGAAGGTGAGAAGAAGAGGAAGGGAGAGGAGATGAGAGGAGAAGAGAAGAGAGGGAAGGAAGGAGGAGAGGAAATGGGGGAGAGAAAAGGAAAGAGAAGAGAGGAGAGATAGAGGAAGCAGGACAGAAGTGCAAGACGTATTAACAACAAACATCTTCCTACTGTACGTCTCCCTCTCCACTCTCTCTCTGTCTCCTCGTCCTCCTCTGTCCAGACCTCTGTCTCCCTCTCCACTCTCTCTCTCTCTCTGTCTCCTCTCTCCAGACCTCTGTCTCCCTCTCCTCTCCCTCTCTCTCTCTCTCTCTGTCTCCTCGTCCTCCTCTCTCCAGACCTCTGTCTCCCTCTCCACTCTCCCTCTCTCTCCTCATCCTCCTCTCTCCAGACCTCTGTCTCCCTCTCCACTCTCCCTCTCTCTCTGTCTCCTCGTCCTCCTCTCTCCAGACCTCTGTCTCCCTCTCCACTCTCCCTCTCTCTCCTCATCCTCCTCTCTCCAGACCTCTGTCTCCCTCTCCACTCTCCCTCTCTCTCTGTCTCCTCGTCCTCCTCTCTCCAGACCTCTGTCTCCCTCTCCTCTCTCCCTCTCTCTCCTCGTCCTCCTCTCTCCAGACCTCTGTCTCCCTCTCCACTCTCCCTCTCTCTGTCTCCTCATCCTCCTCTCTCCAGACCTCTGTCTCCCTCTCTCTCTGTCTCCTCATCCTCCTCTCTCCAGACCTCTGTCTCCCTCTCCACTCTCCCTCTCTCTGTCTCCTCATCCTCCTCTCTCCAGACCTCTGTCTCCCTCTCCACTCTCCCTCTCTCTGTCTCCTCATCCTCCTCTCTCCAGACCTCTGTCTCCCTCTCCACTCTCCCTCTCTCTGTCTCCTCATCCTCCTCTCTCCAGACCTCTGTCTCCCTCTCCTCTCTCCCTCTCTCTCCTCATCCTCCTCTCTCCAGACCTCTGTCTCCCTCTCCACTCTCCCTCTCTCTCCTCATCCTCCTCTCTCCAGACCTCTGTCTCCCTCTCCACTCTCCCTCTCTCTGTCTCCCCGTCCTCCTCTCTCCAGACCTCTGTCTCCCTCTCCACTCTCCCTCTCTCTGTCTCCTCATCCTCCTCTCTCCAGACCTCTGTCTCCCTCTCCTCTCCCTCTCTCTCCTCATCCTCCTCTCTCCAGACCTCTGTCTCCCTCTCTCTGTCTCCTCGTCCTCCTCTCTCCAGACCTCTGTCTCCCTCTCCTCTCCCTCTCTCCTCATCCTCCTCTCTCCAGACCTGTCTCCCTCTCTCTCTCTCCTCATCCTCCTCTCTCCAGACCTCTGTCTCCCTCTCCTCTCCCTCTCTCCTCATCCTCCTCTCTCCAGACCTGTCTCCCTCTCTCTCTCTCCTCATCCTCCTCTCTCCAGACCTCTGTCTCCCTCTCCTCTCCCTCTCTCTCCTCATCCTCCTCTCTCCAGACCTCTGTCTCCCTCTCTCTCTCTCCTCATCCTCCTCTCTCCAGACCTCTGTCTCCCTCTCCACTCTCCCTCTCTCTCTGTCTCCTCATCCTCCTCTCTCCAGACCTCTGTCTCCCTCTCCACTCTCCCTCTCTCTCTCTCTCTCTCTCTCCTCGTCCTCCTCTTTCCTGCTCTGCCTCTACTTTCCCCAGCTGTATAAATACTAACAGGTTATCTGTCCTCATGGCACCACCACCCCCCACCACCATAGATGATCAATGTCTCTCCTGTAGCCTCTCAGCAGCGGCGGGCCATGACAGCGAGGACACCGCAGCGAGAGCAACGAAGAAGACTTTTATTAGTTTCTAGAAGGATGACTCTGCAAAGATGGCTGACTGTGTGTGCGTGTGCGTGCACGTGTGTGTGTGTGTGTGTGTGTGTGTGTGTGTGTGTGTGTGTGTGCGCGTGTGTGCGTGTACGCGTGCATGTGTGTGTGTGTGTGTGAGTGTGTGTACACGTGCATGTGTGTGTGGGGGTGTGTGAATGTTTGAGATGTACGTAGGGCCATTAAACAGAGGAAAGCCTGACCAGCGAGCAGAGGGAAATTCAATCACGCAGGAATGTAGAGCTACGGTGTGGATTCTCTCTTGTGCTCTCTCGCTCGCCCTCGCTCTCTTTCTTTCCTCTCTCTCTCTCTCTCTCTCTCTCTCTCTCTACTGTATGTTCACATTCATACTTTCCTTTGGTACACACATGACTCCACTGATATCAATCATCCCACCATGTGCGTCCGCTATCAATGTGTCCAAGCGTTTCCCCCAAAGTGTGTGTGTGTGTGTGTGTGTGCCTGTGTGTGTGTGTATGTGTGTCTGTGTGTGTGTGTGTGTGTGTGCGCATGTGTGTGTGTGTGTGTGTGCGTGCATGCGCGTGCGCGTGTTTATTACCTGTTGAGGAAGGCGTTTCCGAACGCGTTCAGCTTCCTGAAGGGCTTCTTGGGGTCGACCACCAAAGCGTTGCCGGGGATGATGCCTTCAGTGTCGCCGTGCATCACCGCGATGAAGGAATCCGTGGTGGGTTCAGGGCCGATCCGCATGCCGGGAAAGTCCTGCTCCAACAGGTAGCTGCAGGCCAGATAACCGATAACAAGACTGTTGAGTGATATAGCGTGCAAGGAGACATCAATGGCTCTTTTGTAGGGGTGTCACAATATATCGTCCCACGAAATTTCGCGATAGTAAAACGTCACGATATGTATCGTTGAGATGAAATCTCATATCGCAAATTTTTTTTTTTTTTTTTTTTTTTTCAAAAAATAGACTAAGAAACGTCTTTGTTTGTTGAAGTTCAATGTGTGGAAAGTAGTTCAGTTGAACAAGTCTCTGAAGAGACACATGAGAAGTTATACAGGAGAGAAACCATTCAATTGAGTTTCTGGCAAAACTGTTTACTTGACAGGAAAAACTGAAGATGCATAAAGTCTTGTTGTTTGAGTTTGAAGAAAAACTGAAGATGCATAATGAGAATTTATACTGCTGAGAAACCTTTTAGTTCAAAGTAAATCTAAGTGACGGTGTAACTCATTCTATTTCAAGATAAGCCTTATCTCCAATCTCATGTTTTTTCTAGTTGTTATTGTAATAACTATTTCCCACAACAGCATGTTTTGTATTTGTGCATTTCAAATAAAATACTACTTTTCCAGTCATATATTGTCATTATTCAAGTTTAAAAAAATATTGTTAAAATCGTATCGTATCGTATCGTTATCGTGAACCCAGTATCGTGATACGTATCGTATCGTGAACTGAGTGTATCGTGACACCCCTACTCTTTTGGCATGCTGTGGAATCTCCTTCTCAGTGACCTGAGACACACACAGGGACACTGTGGAGGGAGTTATATGCAGGACAGGCAGACATTGCAAGACTTGATAAGATATTAGTATCACTATGTACAGTATGCAGGATCTGATGGTGCATTCAGTCCCTCTCAGCATGCTGGGAAAATACACCATATCCACAACTTATTTGGTCATCAAAAGAGCATTCCACATGATATTCCTGAACGGCTTGACTTGAAGGGAAATGACATTATTGGAAGTTAACCAATCACAACTCAAAATACAATACAGGCCTGTTTACAGATCACAATTAAAATGTCAAAAACTCTCTAACAAACAAACAAAAAAAGGGGGGGGGGGGGGGCAAAAAAATCGTTGCCTGGGAAACGCACATCCCATAAAACAACTGTTCGCATCGCATCCCATAATAGTATGATGATACTTGGGATGCCATTGCGAACATAGATGCGAACAGGTTAGCTAAAGAGTTTAGCGTCACGACTATACATCTTACTTTCATTTCAACTCATCTGTTTTAAGAGTAAAAGGTGAACTCTTCAGCCGTTACACTAATTCAGTGACATCGTTATGTGTGTGTGTGTGTGTGTGTGGGGGGGGGGGGGGGTGGTGGTGTAGTCTTTAGAATCCCAACAATGTTGAATGTGAAACACAGAACATAAGAAAATGTTGATTTAGGCAGGAGATTTAGTGCTAAAAAGCCCATAAATCTGAAGTGTGAGAGTGTGGTATGCGTATATGCATTTAAACCACTAGCAGATGTAAGGTGATTCCACCTATGCATCTTCTCCTCGCACTCCCACAGCTTGTCAGAGGAGGCAGCAGTGCCTGGTAGAGCCATCCCGCTGCACGCGCGTCTGTGCGGGCAGTATAGTGTGAGTATAGTGTGTGTTTGTGTCTATGGATGGGACTTGTATGTATGCCTGCCCTGCATACTGTATGTGTCTATATGTTTATGTGTGTGACGGTGTGTGTGTGTGAATCTGTTCCCTCCAAACAGGGGTTGTTCCCAGGTTGATTTAAGGTATATAATAATAATAATAATAATAATAATAATAATAATAATAATAATAATAAAAATAATAATAATAATAATAATCATAGTAATAATAATAACTTGCTCGGTAAACAGCAACTGCGGACGGAATTCAAATTAACTGACAGGCTGGACAAAACGTGACACTGGGCTCGACGTGATTGGCCAGCGCAGCATGACATCGTGGTTGGCCAGCGCAGCATGACATCGTGATTGGCCAGCGCAGCATGACATTGTGGTTGGCCAGCGCAGCATGACATCGGGTTGGGTTTCTCCAAAACTTTCTTTCCGTTTCAACTTTTCGCTGTTTCTCTGCATCCCTGGTGGCGCCCACCACCAGCCTTAACGCATTACCCCCATTCAAATGAATGGGAGGACTGGCGATTTGGCCCCATCGCCTGATCCTTCCTGTCTGAATGCAGCCTAAAGCTAGCCTGGTATCCAGCCCCATATGAATCGCTGTTACCGGTCCGGTATCCATCACTCTTCATATTCTAATGAAGGATCCAGTGGGGCTGGTTAGGTTACCAGCACGTTTAAATCACATCATGAGGGGATGGAAGGGTGTAGTGAGAAACGTCACCATAACGTCACCATCACATTCACATCCTGTCACTGACAACAAAAACTATGTTTGATTATTTTGCC
>NC_139630.1:27978998-28008998 GCF_964638095.1 Poromitra crassiceps
ACTAATGTTTAGCAATGGCCGTCACAAAATGGCAAATAATGGCAGCAGCCGTTTCATCCAGTTAATGCAAGCAAAAAAAACACAGTTTTAGACTTGTTTTTCCCTCCAGGGGTGAATTACTGACGAGTCAGTCTGTGGACATCTCTTGTCCTACAGACACGAGATGTTTAGGTTGGTGGAGAAAATGGGTGTAGGTGAAGAAGAATAGAAGGACTCTTCCTCCAGTCAGTGCTACAGTAGCTGAATGGAAAGCGCCCACTAAGACCTGTCAGGTCTTAGTGGGCCTGTTTGACACCTCGTCAAACAGGCCAAAAAATAAAGACAAATTGGGTTTTTCCTCAGACGAACCACTTCCTTCCTGAGCGATGAATTCCACCTAAAAGTACCCGAGCCTGGAGCGAAGAGGGGCGACAGGGTCCCCAACACTTCCTGCTCCCCGGGGCCCGGCTGCTCTGCGGGAAAGGGGGGGTCAGACATCAGGCTCCTTCGCCCCGCTCTGTACCTGACTGTGACTCCAGCTGTCTGTCTGTCACTCCAGCTGTCTGTCTGTCTGTCTGTCTGTCACTCCAGCTGTCTGTCTGTCTGTCTGTCACTCCAGCTGTCTGTCTGTCTGTCTGTCTGTCACTCCAGCTGTCTGTCTGTCTGTCTGTCACTCCAGCTGTCTGTCTGTCTGTCACTCCAGCTGTCTGTCTGTCACTCCAGCTCTCTGTCTGTCTGTCTGTCTGTCTGTCTGTCTGTCTGTCTGTCTGTCTGTCACTCCATCGGTCTGTCTGTCACTTCATCTGTCTGTCTGTTTGTCTGTCACTTCATCTGTCTGTCTGTCTGTCTGTCACTCCAGCTGTCTGTCTGTCTGTCTGTCACTCCAGCTGTCTGTCTGTCTGTCTGTCTGTCACTCCAGCTGTCTGTCTGTCTGTCTGTCACTCCATCGGTCTGTCTGTCACTTCATCTGTCTGTTTGTCTGTCTGTCACTTCATCTGTCTGTCTGTCTGTCTGTCACTTCATCTGTCTGTCTGTCTGTCTGTCTGTCTGTCTGTCTGTCTGTAACTTGAGGGGGGAGGGACTCACGCTCTGTCTGGAAACATCTTATTAATGCGCTAACAGTTGGACAGATGGTCATAATAACGGATGCTATATGGTTATTACACAAAGTCCCACTAAAGAACAGCCAGTGTTTTACATCCGCTGCTTTGTATCTCATTCCGGGCCGGGTCACAGGCCGGGTTCTGGTGGCGTCCCACATGAAACAAAAAAATGTTGTAGTCCCAGCGGAGAGAATAACATTTATTTTGCCTGGGTCCCAGGCTGACAAAGAAAAAATGCTCCAAAATAAGGCATGTCCAATACACACAGAAAGGTCATGGCCAATGAAACAGATTTTTTTAAAGAAGAAAAAAAATCTAAATTCATGTCGGTCATTAGTAGTAGAACATCAATCCCCTTTTCAAACATGTGAAAATGAAATGCCGTTAGTTATTATAGGCATAGTTTGCATAGCAAGTTAGTTGGCTAACTTGTACCATGCAGCTAAAGTTAGCATTGTAATGTTAGACAGAGCTGTTATTGCAGTGAGCCGTTAGTTTTTTTTTACCACCACTATCACATGTTATACTGTAATTAGCAAAACACTGAACTCCATTTGATGTCTCCAGGTCAAGATGCAGTTCTTTAAAATAATATTAGCATTGTGGATAATATAGTCTTTTTATGTGAATAACATTTTGGGTGAAGCAAGATTTAGCTATTCCAAGAAAAGTGGCAGCAGTCAGGTAGGAGCTAGTGTAGAAGTGAGTGACTAAGCTAATAACCATAAAAGAATAATTTACCCTAATGAGAAAAGGAGCAAAATATTGACGATGGTTAAAACTGAATAATGACATCACAACAGTACAGTTTAATGTTAATTTAAAATGAGATATTCCGCTAAATCTGGCTTCAAATGGGCAACATTTTAGAAATAGCTAAATGGACCGATTGATAAATCGATAAATAAATAAATCATGAGTGGATTCAGCGCACTTTATGGGCAGACTGATTGAATCATTGCAGATCTATTCATACCTTAAGTCACCTGCGACATTTTTTAGCCGGTGACCTTTTTGGCTTTGCATGATGCCACACACACACACACACACACACACACACACACACACACACACACACACACACACACACACACACACACACACACACACACACACACACACACACACACACACACACACACACACACACACACAGAGTCAGAGAAGGCTACAGTTCCGCCTCCTATGCATTAGGTGTGTATGTGTGTGTTGATGTGCTGGCTGCCATGTAAACTTTTTATTGACTCAATAAAGCTTGCAGACGTGTGGCTCCTGATATATGACAGCAGGGCTGTGTGTGTGTGTGTGAGTGTGCGTGTGTGTGTGTGTGTGTGTGTGCGTGTGTGTGTGTGTGTGTGTGTGTGTGTGTGTGTGTGTGTGTGTGTGTGTGTGTGTGTGTGTGTGCGTGCGTGTGTGTGTGTGTGATGCTATTCAAGGATAGTCTCCACTAGGGGTGTCACGATACACCCAGTTTACGATACGATACGATATGATACAGGATATTGGGTTCACGATAACGATACGATATTTTAACAATATCTTTTTGCGATCGATTTGTAAGTTGAGGGGGCATCCTCCACGTTAATTTGAGTAATTTCACCATTTTCATCCTCCATGTCTGTAACGTCCCTCGTCTGTTCAAACAAAGCAATGGAAAGGAGAGCGAGCATGCAATCAGATGCAGATCAGTGCCCCCATGTTCAGCTTCTTTTTCTCGCGATATGAGATTTCATCTCAACGATGCATATTGTCACGTTTTGATATCGTGATATACCGTGGGACGATATATTGTGACATCCCTAGTGTCCACTCATGACAAGATAAGATAGACATGCAGAATCCATTTTAGTTTACCCTTAATTCTCTACTACTTGTTCGCTTCCATTCTGAATTATTCTACCCTGATTGTATTCTGTCCCACTCTATTCTATCCCAGTTCAGTTGTATTCTGTTCTGTTCTATTCTATTCTATTCTATTCTGTTCTATTCTATTCATAGTCTATTCCTCTCCTTCTGTCTTGCTGTCACTACTTTACTGCTGAGGCTGAGAGAGGAAAATGTCTGTTCGGGTGTGTCAACCTGTCTCTCTCCGTCTGTCTGTCTGTCTGTCTGTCTTTCTAATGGTGCTTGCCTTGTTCCTTATCTGTGTGTGTGTGTGTGTGTGTGTGTGTGTGTGTGTGTGTGTGTGTGTGTGTGTGTGTGTGTGTGTGTGTGTGTGTGTGTGTGTGTGTGTGTGTGTGTGTGTGTGTTGCTTTCTGACCGTATGAAGCTGGTCTTGCCAGTGGAGTACTGTCCCACCAGTAGCACCATGGGCTTGTTGTCGAAGTCGGCATCCTCCAGCGCCGGGGAGTGGAACTCGTGGAACTTGTAGCACTCCTCCAGAGGCAGCAGCTTGGTCTTGTAGAGTTTCTTCAGGCCGTCGCTGACCGTCTGGAAGACCTCTGGCTCCTTCTTCCTCCGGTCGTCGGTCCCCAGCCAGCTGAACATGGCTGCTGGTGGCTGATCTGGAGAGGAGTCTGACCGCTCCGATAGGTGGAACTGATAAAAAAAAAACGCTGTCTGTTGATCAACTGGATACTTGTGACAACTTTATCTGCCGCTCATCAATAGTCTGTTGAAATAGGTTTAATTTTGCAAATTGTGAGCCTGTTTTTGTCTCTCGAAATATTTTAATCTGATACCCAATAACCTTAAAAACTGATAATTTAAGGAAAAAAATCTGATAATTACTCTAAAACTAACTGCTACCTAGAAAAGTAATTACATAAACCTCTAAGCACTGTCAAACCCCACAAAGTCAAACATGTACAGTAGGCTACTGTAAGCCAACTATAAACAGTCCCAGGCAAGTCTGTCTGCTGGACTGTATGGGTGGTGGTTGATAATGACAAGTGTTTAGCCTGTGGTTAAATTCTAATGTATCTACAAGCCGTCAGTCTTCATCTATAATAACGTCGACACACGAAAGCTGTTTTTCTATCTGTCAAAAACTCAAATGTGATCCTTCCAACGCATCCTCCTCATTCAGTCCATCGGTTCTCCAGAGTCTGTCCAGGCCACAATAGCAGCTCTGGGCCAAACATATCATGCATTGAAAATGAGTTTTGCTTGCTTACCCCACAATCAATTTCACACACACCATACACTGCAGCAGAGGAGAGCCTAAATCATTCTGCTCACGCACAACAGCACGTTACCGCTATTCAGTCCGGGAATGTCGTCCAAAAGGCAAGCGGAGCTAACGTTAGGAATCCCCCAAAAATGATGCACCGAGCTGCTGTCTGTCACCCCAACCAGCTTATTGTTCAGCTGCTCTGGCGCACTTCAGACCACAATAAAAGCCAACTCATTCACTTAGCAGCGACGCTTCTGTCGTTTTCCAGTCAAAACAATAACAATATATACGGTGCGTGCTGAGGTGTTCTCTCTCCCCCTGAGCAGTGCTGGTGGATGTAGCAGCAGCTGATGTTCTGCAGCTCAATTTAAATGCCGAGGCGAAGGAGGAAACCCGAGCCGGGCGGAAATGCCCAACTGCTGGCAAAGCCCCACCCAGTGATGCCGCGGCTGAAGCCGGTCCCGGCGACGCCATGTCGGATGAGGAGAGGAGAGGGGAGAGGAGTGGAGAGGACCAGAGCGGAGGAATGACAGCGCGCCTCCCAGCGTTCATAGAGCTACAAAAGGACCATTGAGTCAGAGAGTGAAATTAGATCCTAACGGGTTTTTTTTTTATCTCTATTATGGAGAGCAACAATGTAGCAAATAATCACAGAAGTTAAATTATTTTCACATCTTTAAAAAAAGAAGAAAACCAGATCTGATGATCATTCAGAACCAAGCTACCTCTCTAAATGCTGGTTGATGACTTAGCCTATTAGGTTGAGTGAATTGACCATACATGCTGAAATGATTTATTCAGGTTCAGATTTCACAGAAAAGGCTTGTTGAGAGCAGCATACTGATGTCATTGAAGTGGAATCCGTTAATATTTAAAGGTGTTTGCAATTTGACCACCAGATGTCACTGTTCACTCTCCGCTATTCATTTTATATGGGGGGGGGGGGGGGGGGAGTCAAGATTAGAGTTCACTATCACAGTACCAAAGAGAATAATGCACAGTTTTGAGTCTTGAATTGAAAGTATGTACAAGTAGTTATAGAGTCCAACGTTTTGAGGAGAATGATACAAAATATTGGCAAGAGCCCAATGTAGGCCACTTACAAAAACTAGAATAGAATAGAATAGAATAGAATAGAATAGAATAGAATAGAATAGAATAGAATAGAATAGTTGGGCTTATGAGTCTTAATATTGTTTATTTGAACTTGCGTGTGTAGTGTGTCTTGCAAGTTGCAATAAGACCAAAAAGAATGAAACAATATCTCAGAGTAAAACCAGTTCAGTAAACTGGATATACAGTAACATTCATGTACAGCTTCAGTTATCACTGACTGGTTTTACTACATTGAGTATTATGTAAATGTTAAACTGAATGTGACCACAGTGACATGCATTGTTCCCTGTTGTCCCTGGAGCTGCTTGGGTTTCATTATTCCCACTCTCTGCTGCTTTAAATGCAGCTCACATGTAAGGAAGAGGTGATATAGTGCACCAGTTCCAGGAACTCACAAATAAGACCGAAGAAAAACAATGCAGATACCTGTGGGTGTGTGAGGCCTGAGGGGTTTACCAGGGTAAAATATGCACCATCAAAGTGAGACATGAAAGAGAAACTCCCACACATATCTTAAAGCATATGTTAGCACAGCTTCCTGCACATGACATTTTCAGTAGTTCATTATAGACAGAAATTAAGGAACAAGAACAGTATAAAAAAGAACTGAAAATTAATAATTTCTTTCATTAGAGTAGACTGTATTGTCGCAGTCTTGTCAACAAAGAACAAAGCTACAAAAAGACCATTATTGAAAGTAATTTGTTGGTTATTTAGTGAAGTTTATTTGCACAGGGATAAAACATAGAAGAGATACAAACACAGATGTGATCATTCATTTGGCAGCTCAAAACACCCAGAGTTTTTTTTTTTTTTTTTACATCTCAAATCAAAGCAAAAGAACAGAACAACATGAAGTTCTACAACTATTCATTTCATATAAGATATAGGGTAGTTTGTTCATAATTTTCTGAAAAGAAACAGACAAAAGTCCTCGGTAGAAGAAGGCTGGATTCCCTGGGGACTGTGGTGGAGAGAGGCATACACCGCAAGGTACAGGCCATAATGGACAACACCAGCCATCCTCTCCACACCACCCTGACAGGCCAGAGAAGCAGTGGCAGGGGCTCATGACCTGACTGGACTCTGGTGCAATTCATTAATTAATTACATCACATGCGTGGACTCTGTGCAATAACGGGAACTGGAACTGGTGCAATTTTATCATTTTTACTACACTAATAATATTATCTTTTATTGGCACTTTTTTTTTTTTTATCAGATTCAGATTTTATCAAGATTTTATTTTTCTCTATGACTCCATGTCGTTTTTATGTTAATCTATTTTTAAGATAACACTGGTTTTAACCCCTGTGTATACTTTATTCCTCTCTTCTAATGTGTCTTGTCATTTTAATCTGTGTTTATATGTTTTTATCAGACTGTATGAGTCTGCTTGGACACGCGAATTTCCCCAAGGGGATCAATAAAGTATTTATCTATCTATCTATCTATCTATCTATCTATCTATCTATCTATCTATCTACAATAATAATAGAAAAAAAACAACGCCAAAATATTAACTGATTGTCCCAGTCTTTCTTCAATAAAAAAGGCACAGAGAATGCCATCAGATCGATCAGGCAACTTCATAATATTAAGAAAATATAGATTATGTAGACGGGGTGTAAAGTGCTGTAGCATTCTCCTTCTTTTAATATCAACACAGTAATCACAAAGAAAGAAATATGTAGCTCTGAGCAGTGAGCACCAGTGTTTCCTTGATGTATTCAGCAGTGGGCCAATGCAGCAAGGATGTTAAAAGAGGGACGTTATAATCCATCCCAAATTAACCCCCAAAATACAAACAAATATCGCTTCAATGTTTTGTATGCCAAGAACAGTTTTCCAGCTACAACCTCCATTAGAATAGAACTGGGACTAAAACTAAACTAAAAATACCTCCACCTATACTGCTATAATACATGATCAAGTAAACATGGGCGTGGAATACCTACAGTATACTGTAGTCACATAGAGTGTTTTGATGTTGTGTTTAGATGACGTCTTCGGCAAACCACGTGTGAGACGTGGCGCTCCACAATATCCCATAAGTGCTTCCCAAGTGCTTAGCTGGGTTGAGACGTGACATCTGTCTGGGGCGGCCATGGGACTATATGGTTTACATTGTTTTCATGCTCGTCAAACTATTCAGAGTTAACATCGTTATTCTGGAAGATTCCACCAACATCCTGAAAACGACTTTGCCATAGGGCAAGCTTAATATCTCAGAAGAGCTTTGACTCAATAACAAGCACAATTAGCGGTACATCTAACGGTATTGTAAATCCCAGTGAGCGATGAACACTTTAACTTTCTTCATAGTGTGATTTCTTCATAATCATTCACAGTACCGTCAAGGCTTAATGTAAAATACAATTAAGAAATAACAATAAAGTAATAACAGTGAGAGGTATGAATATAATCCTGCTATACTTAAAAGTGCTTGTCCAAAGTGTTACTGGCTCATCCTGATTTGCTCTCATGATTACAGTATGTCTCCCCCCATTGGTCCATATTCCCTTAAAATAATGGGGAAAATATCATCATCTGCAGGGGCGGACTGCATAATCGGGCACGTCGGGCAAATGCCCGGTGGCCTGGCCTGCAAAAAAAAAAAAAAAAAAAAAAAAATTGTGCCCGCAGTCAGGCCACTCATTGAACAGCAGGCCAGGCGCCGCCTACTGGTTTACTAGTGGTTTTATTACTTTATTCGGGGTTAATGTGGGTGCATCTCATTGTAAAATTGGACTTGGCCCAAATTGGGCTTCAAACGGCCCAAATCGGGCTTCAAACGGCCCAAATCTGGCTTTAAACGACCCAAATTGGGCTTCAAACGGCCCAAATATGGCTTCAAACGGCCCAAATTGGGCTTCAAACGGCCCAAATTGAGTTTCAAACGGCCCAAACGTGCGTCGTCCCGTATCGGCCTGGCCTGCTTGGTATCTAATGCCCGGCCTGAATTATGATCCCAGTCCGCCCCTGATCATCTGTGTCTCCTACTGGTCCATGGGGATCACTAGTTTCCAGTTGTTCAGAATATCATCATCTGCCTCCCATATCATTATCCTCTCTCTCTCCGTCCCTCTCTCTGTCTCCTCCTCTGACTCCTGTCCCACTAACACACTCTCCAACCTCAACTCCCTCTCCTCCTCCTCCTCCTCCTCCTCCTCCTCCTCCTCCTCCTCCTCTCGTCCCATCCCTCCCTCCCTCTTTCTCTCGGTCTCCGTTTGCGACAACACTAGCTTCCTGGTTTCGGGATCCCAATTAACGCAATTGGTCCCCTCCTCTTCCTCCTCTTCCTCCTCTTCCTGATCTGAAGCCAATCTCAGAATGCCGTAGTCGTCGGCAATGTGACCCCATTGGCCGGTGCGGGGGGTAGGCGTGTCTTCGGCGTGCTGCGAGGCGTAAGGGCAAAGAAGGGGTGCCTCCTCTGTATCCTCTCCTTCTCCCACCCCACCATCTATCAGTCCCTTCCCCGTTTGCGGAAGTAAGGGAATATGGAAGAGGCCAGTATGGGGGTCTCTGTTGATACGTAATCCTGAACACTCTCGGTCATCCCTCTCTTCCTCCATCTCTTCCTCTACCCTCCCCTCATGAGCTTTTCGTGATGCCTGATTTTGTACCTGCGACCGTGTGTGCGCCTGTACTAATGTGACCGTCTCTGCCCGTGTGTGTGTTGGCGCGTGCGTGTGTTGTGTTTTTTGCGGCAGGTAGGAGTCCGTCTGAGAAGCGTCGGCAGTAGCGGGAGGACCGTTCTCTCCTCCCCACTCTTTCCGTTCACCTCTCGCTCCGGAGTCCCCGCCGTCCGGATGATCTCCGCCTCCCCCGCTCTCTCCCTCGTCTCCTCGCTCTCCAACAAATCCATAGTCCACAGACTCGTCTCTCCAGGGTGCTGCTGCCCCGGGCGCCGGGAGCCTCCCGGGGTTCTGGAGAGCGTAGCTGGGAATGTGAACGGGCAGAGCCGGGAGCATCCCGGGGTTCTGGAGGGCGTAGCTGGGAATGTGAACCGGCAGAGCCGCGGATGGGAGCTGAGGCTTGGGGCACGCGGGTTCCGGGGTGACCGGCGGTGGCTTGCTGCTGATGATGGATGACTGCTGAGTGATGAGGATGATTCTTGTAGGCTCTGGGGAAAAGGTCGGTGGAGGGCAGGGGAACCCAGTCAGCTAGTGTGAGGTTGGTAGAGGAGGAGTTTGGAAAGAAAAGACTGACCATTAGTTTTTGAAACATGAGGGGGGGGGGTGGGGATGCATTAAGTTTCATCAAACTATTAAACTATTTCACATTATACCCAAAGCAGCCATTTTGTGTCTAAAATGCAGGAAGTAACACAATATAAAAATTAGACGGCATACACTGACATAAATTGTAGTGCCTCCATCAGGCCAACAGTGTTGTGTTTTTAAACACATCAAAATCACACCAATGATTTCTGAGATATTATATTTGAGTTTGCTTTTTTTTTACCCTTGATTATAGTGATTTGTATTTGTAAGGATATCTGCATTTGTGTAGCAAGATGTATGTTTAAATTGGACTGCAAGAGTTAGTCTGTCAAAGTTTGATAAAGGCCTGTGTGCATGTGTGTGTGTGTGTGTGTGCATGTGTGTGTTTGTGTGTGTGTGTGTGTGTGTGTGTGTGTGTGCGTGCGTGCGTGCGTGCGCGCATGCATGTGTGCGCGCGTGCATGTGTGTTACCAGTATAGGCGGCATCTTTTGGCCTTCCCCCCTCAGTGAGCGACAGAGCAGGTAGCCGGCCACCACCAGCATACACATGCAGACCGTCGGAACCACAATACCCACAACCACCCTGTGTAGCTGGCCAATCACGGGGTCTGGAGGGGGTCGAGTGAGACGAGTCAATCAGGCGGTTGATGGGAGACAAAGATGAACGTCAAGCTAAAATGAGGCCGTTTTTCATCGTCACTGAGCAACTAAGGAAGCTGAGATTTTGGACATGCCACGTTTATATAATATGGCCATTTTGGCCATCACTCAAACCCATACACACACAACAAAGGTGTTTTGAACACACACGTTCTCTCTGGTATCTCTCTCTCTCTTATTTTTGTATTTAGTCACATTTGTTTCTACTTGTTAAAGACAAGTCAAGTTTACTTGTATAGCCCTAATTCACAAGCATGTCTCAGAGGACTTGTAGAGAATATGTCTAGCTAAATCTAGCTGACACAACAATAACAATTACAGGAGTAATAATAGCAACATGATCGAACAATCATATGATAGAGAGAGACAGAAACAGAAAGAGAGGAAGAAAGGGGAGGGAAATGCGGGGGAGGAGAGAGCAGGGAAAGGGAGGGGGTGGGGAGGGAACAGGGGAATGTGGGGGAGGAGAGAGCAGGGAAAGGGAGGGGGTGGGGAGGGAACAGCGGAATGTGGGGGAGGAGAGAGCAGGGAAAGGGAGATAAATCCCCCCCCCACACACACACACACACACACACGCATACACACACACACACACACACACACACACACACACACACACACAACACAACACACACACACACACACACACACACACACACACACACACAGTTGTTGTACCTTGTGGCATTGTGATACAGTGCCAGGCGGAGGGTTGACATGTGACCGGCATGGAGAGGAATCTTGCCGTGGCAGAGAAGCAGTACTCTGTGTCATACTCCATCAGACCATAGGTGAACAGACCAGAGTCCATTGGGAACTGACGCTGCACACATTTATACATGCACACACACACAC
Source organism: Poromitra crassiceps (assembly GCF_964638095.1). Taxonomy (NCBI): domain Eukaryota; kingdom Metazoa; phylum Chordata; class Actinopteri; order Beryciformes; family Melamphaidae; genus Poromitra; species Poromitra crassiceps. Next base: position 27,990,053 of record NC_139630.1, read on the forward strand.
ACACAGAGTCACACATTACAGATCTGACCAAACGCTTCAGTGGTCTGGCAAAGATCATTCAAATTCAACCTACTTGTGTGTAACTATTTTCAACAAGCCGGCATTTCTGATCTTTTCTACTCACCGTCTGGTGGTTGCGACGGGTGCTGTTGACAGAGAGCTCGTAGAGCATCTGTGGGTACAGTGTTGCCATGGAAACCTCTGGGGTGTGGCTGTCAAGCGGATGTCTTATTGGCCCCTTCAGACCGATGATGGCGCTGTTACCCTTCATCACCACGGAAACCAACGGGGGGCCAAAACTCGCTGTAGAGGTGGATAGTATGGAGACAACAATATTTAGTATTGTACAATTAGTGGAAAGCACAAGCTAGCTAAGCATTGTGCCATATGCATAAGCACCCAGTATCACAGCACTGCTACCAATGTCCTCAATGTACTACAGTAAGTGTAAATGTAAATCGGAAGTTGCCCAAAAAAAAAAGTAAAGATTAATAGTAGAGACATTTTCTGAAATCAAATTTTTTTTATGAACATCTCTTTAACTTACTGTCAGACTTTGGTGCAAATCTGTCTGTCACCGCCCATTTGGAGGCTGCTCTCTTGCCCACAGCCCGGACCCTGGCGTAGTATTGCTCCTCCAGATCCCACGTCTCCCTGGTCAGATCGCACCAGCTCCGCACCGTATCCGTACATTGTGACACCGCCCTCCAGTGCACCCGGCTCCCTCTGCTGCCCTTCACTGTGTCCCCGTAGCTGGGAAGGACAAAGAGGACCACAAGAGCCAGCTAGAGATTAAGATGACAGATTCACCATCGACACACAGTGAGATTAACCTGACAGCTCCTATATGGAAAAAGGTTGGTCAAGATGCACAAATAAGGAAAAGTTGTACTGGTCTGCAATTATGAAAACAACAATCAACTTTGTTCCTGGAGTTTCAGTTTGCTGGAAAACCTCTTTGCCCACATGTGACAATACATAATCTATCTATCTATCTATCTATCTATCTATCTATCTATCTATCTATCTATCTATCTATCTATCTATCTATCTTTTTTTTTTCTTTTTTTTTTGTCTAATGTGTCTATGTTAGCCATTTGGTTATTTTATTTATTGTCTGTACTGGTACTGTATACTGTTGTCATACTGTCTGTCAACTTTTGTTACTGTAACTTTCTGTCTGGATGCTGCTTGAACAGGTCGCACTTGAAAATGAGATCCAGGTCTCAAGGTGATTCACCTGTATAAATAAAGGTTAAATAAAATAAAATAAATCTATCTATCTATCTCTCTATTTATCTCTCTATCTATCTATCTATTATCGGGAAGTACCTACATGGCATACTGCACTGTGAAGTGTGTGTTTGGCGCTGTGTCATTCCCAGGAAGCCAGTGCACCACATTCCTCAGATTCACCGAAGAGAAGACAACATCAACGGGGCTGGCACGAGAGGAGGAGACTGGAACAACAGAGACGGAAGGAATGGGCGAGAGACACAGAGTGACAAAGAGAGAAAGAATGAGAGAGAGAGAAAGGGATCAGGACGAGTGATAGCGATAACACTGCTAACGTATACACAGCTGAACACATGTGCAGAGATCAGAAATGGATCATCAATGAATGATTGATTTTATTTTAATTTTTAACATATCTGAGGAGTGTGTGGTGGTGTTGTTGTTGGCACATATTGGATAAGCAGCTTTAAGGACTTGCAGGCTGGTTGACTACTTTGATGATTTATTGATTGTTAGGCTGGGTGAGGTGCCAGCTAGCTGGCTAGATGAGTTGCTAGATTATTGGATCAGCTTTGACAGCATACCATTTGAACTTCCCCTTTTACAGACCATGTGACAACTCATAAATACCTTCCATATCAGCTGCAGCCTGCAAGCCATAAACTGCTGCTCCTTAAACTGGCTCAGCACCCTGAACGGGACATTGCCATGTTTCTTGTGGGTTCCCATTTGCAAATCATGTGATTAATTGAATCCTTTACACACAATATATAAGAATTTGAATTGATGTATTCAAGTCTTCTAATTACAATATAAGAGAGTAGTAGACCTTTTCCCCCTGGGAGTCAGGTTACCAGGGGCGGACTGGGATCATAATTCAGGCCGGGCATTAGATACCAAGCAGGCCAGGCCGATACGGGCCGACGCCGCCGGCGAAAAATTTGGGGCGTTTGAAGCCCAATTTGGGCCGTTTGAAGCCCAATTTGGGCGGTTTGAAGCCAGATTTGGGTCGTTTAAAGCCAGATTTGGGCTGTTTGAAGCCCGATTTGGGCCGTTTGAAGCCCAATTTGGGCCGTTTGAAGCCAGATTTGGGTCGTTTAAAGCCAGATTTGGGCTGTTTGAAGCCCGATTTGGGCCGTTTGAAGCCCAATTTGGGCCAAGTCCAATTTTACAATGAGATGCACCCACTTTAAACCTGAATAAAGTAATAAAACCACTAGTAAACCAGTAGGCGGCGCCTGGCCTGCTGTTCAGTGAGTGGCCTGGCCTGGCCTGCCAAAAAAAAAAAAAAAAAAAAAAAATCTGCAGGCTCTAACAAGCAACAGGCTGGTTAGCTCAGATGGTAGAGAACCAGACTTACAATTTAACAATCTTGGGGTTCAGGGTTCGAATCTCACCTGGAGGGAGTGTTTATTTGATAAGGATATCTTTCACTTTATATTAGGGTGCAAAAAGAGTAACAAATGGACAGGTAACGATTCAGTACTCATAAACTACATAGTATGATGCACCACTTTACAATAGGGTACACAAAAAGAGTAACTAATGGACAGGTAATAATTAAGTAATTAAGTAATGAATAACTAACAATTAACTATATACTCCCAAACTGACCATTGACTAACCATTAACTAATGAGTAATTACTCTACTAAGGAACTAACAACTAATCATGAACTAATGATTAACTACTATACTCACAATGTGACCTTAACTAATGATTAACTAATGATTAACTAATAGGCTACATTCACGCACTGACATTTTGGAATCATTAAGTAATGATTAACTACTCTATTCACGAGCTGACATTTAGTAATCATTAGGTAATGATTAACTACTCTACTCAGGAAATTAGATACTAATCATTAACTAATGACTACCTACTCATTAACTATGATTAACTAGTGATTGACTAATGCCAAATTTTTCATTAGCTACTCATTAACTGGCTATTAGTTAATGGTTAGTTTACTAGTAACTACTATAGGATTTGTGTACGTTATTGTAAAGTGTTACCATAGTCTAGTATTACAATTAATAACAGCTATTCCGCCTACCTGTATGTTTTACAGCTCCGAGGTAAAGAAGGATAATGACAGTCCACATCTCTGTACGGAGCCACACAGGTCATATTTTCACCACCAACCCGACGCTGCTCTCCTCTGGCTGAGGCACGCTCACATTTTCCAATACACCTGCTGCTCGCCTTCTTGCAGCCAGGTCAGGTCTGTAGGCTATATTTCCACTGCTCCGCCAAACGACTAGTAAGATCGCCTATACAAGTCTTTTCTTTTCTTTCCTTTTTGGAAAAATAAACCTATAGTTTGGCTACTGCAAAGTATTTAGTTCGAGGAAAACAACAATAATAGCCTGTTTCCCGGATCAATGTTTCCCCGTGTATGCGGAAGGAAGGAATGTCACTGCACTTGTTTGCACACATTACACCTGCACTAGACTTTGACACTATGCGCGTGTGGGTGAGAGAGAGAGCGAGAGAGCGAGAGAGAGAGAGAGAGCGAGAGAGAGAGAGAGAAGGGGAGGGGAGCTGTAGGCAAGATGCCAAATAACTAGGCTACAATCAAAACAAAAGGTCGTCTCTCCACTCCGATTTCCAGGTAGAAGCTGGGTGCGTGCTTTAGAATCTCCCATGAAATAATTATGAAAAGCACATGTTTCAGTGCAGTGCAGTATTGTCTTGCCACATCTAAGCTTCAGGAGAAATTCCTTCCATGAGTTAAAATTGAGTCAAAATGGTCAACTTGCTCTACTTTGTCTTTGCTCCAGTCCCTAGTCAGTATAACTCTGAAGTCAAGTCCCAGGTCTAATGCAGACTATCAAGTCAAGTCATGTAATGAATGTCCAGTCTGAAGTCTATATAATGTAGAACAGCAAGTCAAGTCAGAAGAACAGTTCATTATCAATTTAATATTGAAAAAATATTAATTTTCAATGCAATATGGTTATAATGGGATTGGGATAATAACTTGATAAGAGCATCATGACTTTGATTTTTCAAATCACTTTCAACATCAATCAAGTCAATCATTCCATACAATTGCATTAATTCTTCTGCTGGAACAAATCTAATAACTAACAATTTAAATAATTTACACAAACACAAGATCTTTTCTCAAGACTTTAGAAACCTTAAGTCAGTGCCCAGCTAGCAGATCATGGGCGGGCCACCGTCGGCAACCGCAGCGGCTCCGCTACGTTCTTGCTCATCGGTTATACAGCGGTCCGACGGCGCACCAGATTGCAAATATTGTTATGCTAATATCCCAGTGGTTCTCAACCTGTGGTAGGGGTACCGGGTACCACTGATGGTACACGAGGCCCCCTGGTGGTAATTTCTGTAGGTGGTACTTGATGTAAAAGGTTGAGAAGCACTAATGCATGCAATCAGAAGCGTCATGCCCATTGTAACTGAGGGGGCAATTGCCCCCTCAGATTTTTGAGGTAAAAAAAAAAAAAAAAAAAAACTTTTTTTTTTTTTTTTATAAACATAGGCTATAATATTATAGGCTGTGTATGGTAGTTGAAACATAGTTTCAAGTTTACGTTTATGTATGTTTGTAGTTAAAACAAAAACATAAATACTGTATAGGCTACATACAGTACAACACAAAAGGCTGTTATTTACCCTTTGTCGCCACCTGGTGAGTAAATATATATAACTAAAACCATTAGAATTGACAACCGGTCCGCGACTTTTTTTCCCATGTATCTACCAGTCCTTGGCACAAAAAAGGTTGGGAACCCCTGCTCTAGAGCAGTGGTTCTCAAATGGGGGTCCGCGGACCCCCAGGGGTCCGTGGCACTTTGCCAGGGGGTCCGCGAAAAGTTTTCAGGTAAATTTTTTTTTTTTTTTTTTTTTTTTTTTTTTTTATTAAAAAAAAAAATGCTACATGTTACTTATTCCTTCTCAAACTACTTCCTACATGGTGCTGGTCTATCAAAATATCTTGGCTGTCATTGATTGTGTTGCATAGTGGTTTTCTGTACTGTTGACAAATTGTGATATTGTAAGTCGCTTTGGACAAAACAAAAGCGTCTGCTAAATGACGTAATGTAAATGTAATGTAATAAAAAAAAAAAAAAAAAAAAATTGCAAAATCTTCATAGTTCAATGAAAATAGTTTATGCTTTAAATCTAAAATGGTTCATGGATTACATTCTATTAACAAACCTATCAAATTAAAAGTCAAGCACGTTACAGTGGAAACAATTAAGCTTAGCCCAAAATCACAAATCAGAATGAGGGGGTCCCCGGTACATTTTCTATCTTGTAAGGGGTCCTTGGCTGAAAAACATTTGAGAACCTCTGCTCTAGAGGAAAGATTTCTACCTTCTGAAAAGGCAATACCAGCCAAAATAAACATTGTGTTACATTGCTTTGAAACATGTGGTCTCCCTTTTTTGTCAAGTCCATTGAGCCTGGGCAGTGGCAATGTACTTAGTCTGGTGATTATGGATCTTTCCAGGAGGCTGAGCAGTTTGGAAAATAGCCTTATGGTTACACCTGCTCAGTCTGTTAATTTAAAATTAGATATTCCTCTAAATCTGGCTTCCAACCCCCCAAATTTTTTGCCGCCCTTTGGGCGGCGCCAGAGTTCGCCCCCTCAGATTGTTGGCTTGCATGACGCCCCTGCATGCAATAATGCATAATAATTGAAAGAACAGATGCAATTAATAATTGAAAGATTGAAATTGAAACCTTTTATTTGTGGCCATAAGAAATTTATAAAGTACAAATAGCAAGACTTGACATTTGTGCTAAAAAATATCAACCCAAAAATAAAGTTAAAAAAGTGTAAACATTTTAAATCAATGGTGCAAATAGGAAGACTTGAGAACGGCGCAAAAAAATATCAACCCAAAAATAAAGTAAAAAAGTGTAAACATTTTAAACCACATCTAATAGTGCAATATTCAAAACAAATACAAAATACGGTACTATTAAAAAAACAGCAGCACAAAAATAACCAAATCCAAATAGTATGTTTTCTTAAAAAGGGATACGCCAACTTTTTGGGAGTTTCGTCCATTTGCCATATCGCCCACACATAACAAATCAATGCAGAACCCCGCGGCAGTTAACTAGTATGAGTTGTGCCAAACAAACATTAATATCTCAAAAACTATACATCACATCGCTTATATGTTGACATTCTGAGTGAGCAGAATTAGCTCAGGAGTTTGATGTATAATATATGCATGTCGTGTTAAAGTTGTGTGAACTGTCGCAGTTTTTAAAATGTAAACAGGGTCAGCCGGCTAGACTCAGACACTGAAGCCTCCCAAAGCTCACGCTCCATATGGTTCCTTTGCCACCCAGTGACGTTCACAGCCACCAAAGAAAAAAAATAAGCAACTCAAAACCAGCAGGGGGAGCCACTAATATAAAAATTGTCTGTCCAATCAGTGGCCATTGTACATCTCTGGCTGCAGCCTAGGCCAGCCTGTGCATCGATGCAGCAAAAACAGAAACGAGAGGGGGGGGGGGGGGGGGGGGGCAGACTTCTTCAGGACACATCACTGTTTGTCCTTCGAACGTTGTTTACGTCCCCCGTCGCGATCTGAAGCCCCTTTCAGGTAGGATCGGACTTGCGCCTCCACCTGCTCGTCAGTCACATCCTTCAGGTTGGCTGTTCTTCGAATGGCTCCTAGAATGATAATTAAAACAAGGTCAGTAATAAAATAAGATACAATTAAACAGTGTGTAAGACACTGTATTAGTAGTCCTCATCATGAGTACTTACTCTGCAAAATGTCCCTGAGTTTGAGGGTTTTGAATGCCGTTTTGAATGCCAGTCCAGTCCAGTTCACCTCTTTGGCCAGAACGTTTGTCATTAGGGACGCCATCATCCGCCATACGGCATCTTTAACATTTCTGCCGCCCTTAGCAGATAGATGCTTCACCTAGAAAGACAAGACAATATCTTACATCAGACAAACGTCCAACATCAATATGCAAACAATATGCAAATGCAACATATTTTTAAGTACATCCAAGTACTTTCCATACAAAAACTAACCAGTCTGTCTCCAAAGTTGTTTTCAGCAGCAAGCCGGCTCTCCAACTCTGTGAGCTGATCCTGATTGGAGAGGGGAAGCCCAAGGTCTTCTGGTGGGACGTCTGCAGAGGCGACAGTCACGGCGTTCCGCACTATTGCCAGCTCTGCCTTTAGGTCTCGTATCTCCTCCCTCATTTGCACAAGGAGTTTAAATACATCCTCCAGAGTACATTGTGGAGGACCTAAAACACAGAACCAATAATGAATGATTAAGAAACAGTTATACAATTCAAACAATGTGATAAGATGGTTGTGAAGCAAAAAACAAACTAAAAACAATAAGGAGACCCAGACAATCACCTACCATTGGCAGCACTGACACTGGGGGTAACTGGGCGTGGTGGAGATGGGCTCCAAAGCCGACATGCACGTGCATGACCTAAAACACAGAAACAAAAAGAAAGATTGGTCTTTCATACAATTCAAACTACGTAATAACATGATTGATAAGAAGAAAAAAACAATGAGGAGTGTCAGACAAGCACCAACCATTGGCAGTTCCGGCAGAAATCGCTGGGGGTTGTGGTGCGGCAGAGCGACACGAGGGCCTGAAAGGTGGTACTGATGCGCCCCCCTGAAGTTGTGGATAATCTAAAACACAGAACCAAAATGAATTAAGATACAGTATAGGCCTGCCTTGGTCCATGGTTTATTGGGGGGGTTGGGGTCAAAATATATACAACTGAAACAACGTGATAAACGAAACATTTTGACAGGAAAAGAACCGACCGTCGGTATGGATGGGTGGCCGGCCAGCGTTCCATGTTGCCCCCCCCTGATGTCGTGGACAATCTAAAACAGAACCAAAAAAGAATTATTAAGATACAGTGTAGGCCTACCTTGGCCCATGGTTTATTGGCCGTTGGGAGGAAAAGGGTCTTTAAAATATACTGTATGCAATTCAAACAATGTGATATATTAAACAATTTAGCCGGGAAACACCAACCATTGGCATCAAATTCTGAGGGTGGAAAACATGACATGCCAGAGTCCCATGTTGGGCTGCAAAGCTGATGTGCACGACCTAAAACACAGGAACAAAAAGGAAAATTTACATTTCGTACAATGTGATACCATGGTTGATAAGAGAGAAAAAAACAACCAGGGAGTGTCAGGGAAGCACCAACCATTGGCAGTTCCGACAGAAATCGCTGGTGGGTGTGGTGTGGCAGAGCCATATGAGGAGCTGAAAGGTGTTACTGATCCGCCCCCCCGAAGTTGTGGATAATCTAAAACACAGAACCAAAATGTATTAAGATACAATCTAGGCCTGCCTTGGTCCATGGTTTAATGGACCGGAAAATAGGCCTTTCATACAATTCAAAGAATGTGATTGACATGGTTGATACCACTGTGAAACGCCACTATCAAACGAAGCACTGTGAATCATTTGGGAAAACATATCCGCTCCATCCGTGTGTGTGTGTGTGTGTCTGTCTGTGTGGCCCAGTACAACTATCCCCAGGCTGCAAAAGTATGACTTCTTAGTCAGCTAGTCATTTACTCTCAGAACAGAAGAGGAGTAAGCTGTTCAATTGTTCAAATATTTTGAGATAAGACTGCAAAAACCAGAAAAGGGGAAACTCAAGCTGCTACTTTTATTTCATTTTTCTTAAGCACTTTATTTTAAGATGCAAATTTTCAAAAGATTTCTGCTATATGCGTTTTTTTATGTAGCCCTTATTTTACTTGAAAATAAGAATTATTTAGCCTATTATTTGAGTATTTTTAAATCCCTACAGTAAAATGTGACATTGATACACCTATTAGGGTACTTTATGGCACTGAATCATAGCGCAGGTTAGACATTATGATGTTGTGGACCTTTGCTTGAGGAAATTTTCTCGAAACTGGACCTCTCTGAATTCTAATTGAATACCCCTAATCTAAAACATAGAACCAAAAAGAAAGGCTATTAAGTCTATGTCTGCCGTGGAACAGAGAAATAGTAGTACTGCTAATTTTAGTAGGTAAACCAACCAGGACGATTCATGGTTGTCCGGAACCTGGAATGACGACGGGGCTTTGGGAAATCATCTTCCTCTGAGTCGGAGCCAGACTGCATGTGCTTTGAGTTACATCTGGAATGAAAAACATCATAGCAAACACAAAACAGAAATTACTTTCTCAAATGAATAGACAGACAATTGCATGCACATTGCACAGATGCACTTGTACTGTTGTTGCTCCTAGCTTTGTAAAACAATACAAAAACAAATCTTACTTTCGTTTCCTGTTTGGTCTCCCGTCAGTCTCATGTTGTGTCTCCACCTCTGAGCCAGCTTTAGCACAGACCAAACAAGCGTTGGCAGCCTCGTATGTGTCTATAGGAAATACAGGAATGTCATTCAAATCCTTTAAAATGACAACTATTTAAACCACTACTATGTAAAAGGGGACAATATTCCCTGTAATTGTCAAGTACATTAGCCATCAAGAATACTCCCAAAACGTGTAAAAAAAAAGCAACATTAAAATCCATTAAGAGATTAAATTATTACTAACCCAGTGCCTTGGACTTCAACGCCGTTGCTGGATATTGCGTCCAGTACGCATCAGGCTGTTGGTGCTGCTTGACAGCTGCGAGATCCTGCTGCTCCTCCAGAGAGTCCATTCTAGACTGGTAGATGCGCTTCAATGCCTCATCAGTTGCTTTACGGATCCTTCTCCTCTTACTCCAGTAACTATCTCCACTAGCCATTACAGCGTGTTGAAGGAAATACTATATATATATATAAATAAATAAAAGGGGGGAGAGTGATACCGTTAAATCACTAATGTCCAAATGGGGGTGTTGTCCTTTGTTTGTCCTGGAAAAAATAAAGCAAAGCAGAAGAAAACAACGTCAGAATACATCAGAATGTCAAAATAAATCAATTATATCATTTAATTCTAAGGTAAAATAAATATGCTACATTGCTGTAATTTAATCCTGCCTGGTCAAAAGGAACATTTCAGATATCCCCTATAATGGACAATAGAGCTTAACAGTCACGTGACTTTTCGTGACGTTTCCTGCCTTAGAAGTGAGTTTCCCCATTGATTTTCTCCATAGACGTTTATAAAAAAAAATGTGTGTGTGTGGCTTCAAACTCGGACAAAATGAATAGGGAACTCACATTTTTTCAACCGATTAAAAAAAGGCAGATGTAGTGAGTATAGCTCTGGGATCATGTCTATGTTCCTCATCAGTTAATCAACGATTGCTGAATAGGCAGATAGCTAGCTAGATAAGTTAAATAACCCATAGGCTATAGACTATAGAGTTAGAGTGGTGTTTGGTGATCAATAGTTAACGTTACGATGGCGTTAGCTTTAAGCTAAGGACAAAGCAGTGTGTGCTTTGTTCCATATAGTTTTGAAGCTAACGGTGCCCATCCAGTGCAGCATCTTACCTTTGTTTTTCGAAGCAGAATGTCCTACGGACACCAGTGAAGCTCGTTAACTCGTGGGCTTCTGCAGGCTGGTGTTTGTAGGCAGTGTCCAAGCAGTCTGTGCTCTGGTGCCGTCTTTGTCCAGAGAGTGGAAGAGATACCTTCCAGCAGCGATACAACGGGTTTTTATCATGTTTTTTTCTCTGGGATTTCAAAGTCCCGCCTGGGTTTTTCCATCGCCACCCTATTGGTTGGTTCGCTGTTGTACGTCATCACCAATACTCCGCCTACTTCCTGCTTCAGCACTGTGCCATTTATTTTCCCATCATAGACATTTCGTGAAATGCTTAAATAGTTTTACTTCGTCAAACTAAACGCCAAACGGTTCAGCTATATTTATAATCGGGAGAGACAATAGCACATTTCACTCAGACCAAAACCTAAACAAGACAACCTCGAAAAAATATTTTCTTTAAATATGCATTTCTGGTGTAGAAAATATTTTTGACAGAATAATGAATTGATATAAAACAAAAATTATATCATGTTTCTATCTTCTATAAACATTCAAAATTTGACAAATTTCAACTAGAAATGGTGATATCCATCCAAGTTAAAATTAGACCGAAAATTAAGAGTAGTTTTGCAATGGAAATTTTAACAAATGTAATCTGTTCAAACAACAATGTCTTTGTTGCCACACCTGACAGATAACATTTGCTATACGAAGGATGCACGATAATTATCGGACCGATAAATTATCATTTTGCGTTATTATTTATTATTCCGATAAATAATTCGATAATAATCATGTTTTAGTTTTTGCGTCGGAAGCTTTTTGTTGTCGCACACGTGACATCACAGCTGCGACGCTCAAACATGGCTGCTCCCAGTGTGTTGCTGTTTTTCATTTTTCAGAATGATCCATGTCCCACACAGGTTGCGAGAGGAGGGGAAACCTCTTAGCTGGCGAGTTAAACCAAAGCTGGCGATGATGTACCCAGTGTGTTGCTGTTTTTCAGTTCACAAAGTTGGTGATGCAGCGGATATGTTAATGTGTTAGCATTAGCTCGTAGCGCGGTCTACCCTGCACGCTCGTCCGCTTGGCAGACAAACTGACATTTACAGTCTGTGGCTTGTGATCAAACAGCCCCCCAAAAGCACGTAATACACAGAGCTGGCGTAAACTTATAGAAACGAATGGAAACCCCTTTACCCAAAATAAAACATCCAGGGATTTTGTATTTAACTCCAAAAAACCACTCGCTAACTTTAAGCTAACCGCGCTAGTTAGCGTTAGCTGCTCGACAGAGCCCATTCATTGGGCCCAGGCTACAATTCACTGAGAACTGGAACCAATGCAAAATTTGAACATATCAGTAACATGACAATAAGAGTAAATTATGCATTTTGTCATTGTGTTTTATCTGCAGTGCAGACTAAGCAGCTTGGCTTTCCGTTCTATAAAAGCCTTTAATTTTTGTATTGACTATAATTGAGTGGTACACTTTATTAAAACAATCATATTACGGTATATCAGAAGTTTTCTTTGTTTTGCGTTCACAGTGATGTCAGTTAGATTTGGTTAGGTCAGAGCTATGCTCACTACATCCATACATCTACCCTAACCCTTTTTTAACCCCAGGTGTGCATAAAATACAGGTTAAAAACTAAAAAATAATATATAGCCTATATATTTTTTATTATAATAATTATCAGTTATCGGTATCGGTTATCGGCAGGAGAAGCAGATATTCATCGTTATCGTATCGGTTGAAAAAATCCATATCGTGCATCCCTTACAGCTTTATCTTTGGAAGTTTATGGAACTAGGCAAAATGTAAAAAAAAACCCAGGTCAACATTGATAGATTATACGGTTCATTTTGTGACATGTTATATAAAGAAATTGACACTCAACCGACTGTAAAAAACAATATTTCTATAGAAATGTAAGAAAAATAAACCTTATTGGAATGCTGAACTGGATAAATTATGGAGGGAACTTAAATGTGAAGAGAATAGGTTTCTTAAGAGTAAGACTCATACAAAATAATTTAAGCAATGGTTTTACAAGACTTTACAACTCTTACACAGCTCAAAGCTGACTCACAGGAGGAGTGCTAACCAAGCTGACCAAATGAGTCTGTCTATAGCCCTAATAGATATGCAAAGTATTCTATGCAATAGCCTATCAAGAGGCCAGGCATGCACTATCTGAATGCACTATCAAGTCCATGCATTTATAAGCAATACTTTGCATGGCCATTGCAAAGCCATTCAAATGCCAATGCCAGTACAAACATGTACTCGAGTAGAGGATTTGTACTTTTTAAGTATTTTGTAATGCTATAGCCTACTTTTAGCTACTCTTCAGTAATTTTAGATAATCTACTTGATCATTTTTAAATGTATACACGCACGCACACACACACACACACACACACTCACACGCACACACACACACACACACACACACACTCACACTCACACACACACACATATATATATATACAGATCCTTTCAAAAAAATGGAATATCATGGAAATAACATGGATAACCATGGACTTCAGCGGATTGTCAAGCAAAGACGATTCAAAAAATTGGGCAGAGATTCAGAGGGAGTGGACTGAGGCTGGAGTCAGTCATAACTGAGAAGTAACTGCTGATTTTCTTCACACTATAATAATTTCTTGAAATACTGTTTTGGGGGTTTTCTGGAGCTGTAGGCCAAAATTATGAAAAATGAAACAAAGGCTAGAAATATTTCACTTTGTGTGTAATCTAATCTATAATCTATGAAAGTTTCACTTTTTGAAAGGAATTATGGAAGAACATTTTCCATGATATTCAAATTTTTGGGAAAGGATCTGTGTATACATAGCAAAGTGGTGCTATATATATATATATATACTTATAGTGATCACAGTTATAGTGATCAACTGCTTATATTGATCAAAAACCTTGGTCCCGAATCATTCCATGCTGTTATAAATAATTTGCTTATAGTGATCAATACTCCGCTTACAGTGATAATTTTGGGCCTTGTCCCACCTGAGAACAATGGATTTTTTTTTAATTACAGTCATTTTATTTATTTATTTTACTTACAAACTGCCAGAAATGAGCTTTTTGATTAAAAAAATCTACCGAGGTTCTCAAAGTGGGGTCGAGGGACCCCCAGGGGTCCTTGAGGGGCTTCCAGGGCGTACCCAGCAAAAAAAGTAATTCATTTTCAGAAGAATTCCAAAGATAAGTAACACAATGACAGAATGCACGAGTATTTTGGTCATGGGTTTCATACACTTTATATTATAAAACATTGTGACAAAGTCACAAAAGCTAAAAATCATATCAGTTGGGAGATCCTGGGACAAAATATTATCAAATGAGGTCCGTTGTCTAATTTGTGTCAGTTTAAAGTTTGAGAACCACTGCACTAGACATCAAGTCAAGTGGCCAGGCCATGGATGCACTATCAAGCACATGAATTTATAAGCTATACACCACTTTGCTTGGTCATTGCAAAACCATTCAAAGTCCAACATCCATCCAGTTGTATTTTAATTTGTCTCTGGTTTACGACTCAGGCGTGAACTATTCAAGGAGGTGAATTTATAAGCTATTGATTTGATTTCTGGTATTCAAAGAACATTCCAACACAGGTGATTAGAAATGTTTGTCCACTATGTTTTTTAATTCAAAGACTAACCCAAAAATTTGAGAGAATAATGCTTATGAATGCAGTTTAGCCTAATGGATGGAGTATCTTGGCCTATCTGCCGACGGCCAGACGCCAGCAGCGCCCCTCCAGCGCTGATGTGGTAGCCTGAGAGAGGGAAATTTCTTGGCAGCTTGCTGCTGCTAGCCCTCCAGCGGCATTCCGCCAGACGGCTCGTGCACATATACAATGGCAAAATCGCTTTTCCGCCTCGTCGCAGCATTTTGTAGGCGTGGAAACCAGCTTAAAAAACTAAAAACATGCAGAAGATCAGATCGTCATCGTCATCCGACCAGTGACGACAACATCCGAAGTCGGTCCCCGGGCGCTGTACGAGAAAGCGACCACTGCTCCTGGCCTGCCCCAGGAGGAAAGGACAAAGCCAGGATGGGTTAAATGCAGAGGACAAATTTCACCGGCCACCGTCAGCATGTGCACATATACAATGGCAAAATCGCTTTTCCGCCTCGTCGCAGCATTTTGTAGGCGTGGAAACCAGCTTCCAGCTTGGAGCTGTAGCCTGTAGAAACGTTTTCAGGTCGAGGTACACAGGAGGGTGGGGGGAGGAAATGTGTAGGAAGAGCTGTCATTGGGTAGCTTTAACGAAAGGTCCCGCCCTAGTCCTGCCCCGCGAGCGTGAAGCCGCTCGGAGACAAGCCGCCTCTAGTCTGCGACAGCGAAACGCTGGGCGGTTCCAGCGGTAGGGGGCGCGAGGTTGAAATGGACCAATCAGATGCGGAAATGGAGGAAGACAGCCTATCAAGATGCAGCTCAGAGGCTTTCACAGGAGGCATGCCGCCGAGCGTTTCATGGTGTGCACGAGCCGAGAGTGAAGGTAGCGGATCTGCCGCTCAAAATGCGATCACGGGCCACCAGAGGCAGCGTGATAAGATTTCCCCCTTTTTATTGATACCAAACATTTCCTCATTTAAGCACCTAACAATGAAAGCCTAAATTGATAACAGTTCTCTCTCTGCCTGTCAGTGACTTACAAGCATTTCCTCATTGAAGGCCTGTGTGTTGAGAAAGCATACGTGAAAATGAAACTAAAAATAGGAGCGGGCTGCACACACACACACACAGCCACCACATGTTTCTTTGAATCTTTTGTTCATAGCTTTTGCTCATATGAAAGAGGACTGTGGATTTCGAAGGTCAAAAACTCCTGAAATAATGTTATTGTTTCAGCACCAAGAATGTTATATCTACAGTTAGAAGGTTTTAGCTAAAATGAATTTAATTACTGCAATATTTACAATTATGTTATTATTATTATTTTGATACCTTATCATTTATACTTATTTTCATCTTGAAATGCATATTGTGCTTATATATCCTACTGATTAAATAAGTGTTCTTGACATCTTTTATAAAATGAACTTTAAAACCTGTTCAATAAACCATACACCCTCTGTACGTTGAACTTTCCCCTAAAGAACATGACCTTTGTACATTTCTGCACCCTGTGCAAAATGGAACATTGAGCTCTTACCCAAAGTTCAGTGATGTGTATTTTTTCCATCGAGGCAGGACAGGTGCCGATTATGTATTTGATGTGGTTTTAACGTCATGGCAACAGCGCCTCTTGCAGAAACGTCTGCAGAAAAAGACGTCTGTAAGCTCTTTGAAGCAAGACAGGAAAGGAGCTGTGGTAGGTGTCGCTTCCTGCCTAGAGAGACAGGCAGCAGGTCGTTGCTGAGAGGGAGTCAGCCTCTCTATCATGTGTGCTTTGAACAAGTCCCATATCTGATGTGATTAAATATTAAAAGCATGTATAACTAACTTTTTCCACAGCCATGAAATATTGATCTTCCTCCCCACAAATATATATATTATAAGCCTTAGGTGTATTGATTTAATAAACTTATTTCTTACAAACATATTATGTTTAGTGGTTCCAGTCAAGTATAAAGTTAAAGCCAAGATTGCTTGCTATACAATAAGGGAGATACAGTATATAATATTTAGATAAATATTAGCTTATTGTTACTGCTGCAACTTTAGGTTGGGAAAATCATAGTCATATTAAAGCTGCATCTGCCGACCGAATTGGCAGGTGGTCGTCAAATTAGTTGATAAATGGTAAGTGCTAATTGATAAGTGTCCTCATCCAATCAGAATAAGGATTAGGGAAGGGGATTGGGCCCCCCCGAACCTAGTCCTTAACAGGCGGCAGCGGGCCTGCGAAGGTCTGAGGGCACGTTAAATCTTTCTATAGTGCTGGGGAGAGGACTGAAGGCCCCCGTGTCTTGAAGTATGAATGAACATACTGCTGTGGTACCGTCTAGTCGGCGTGTGTGTCGCATGTAGGTGTGTGGGCAACACGTGGTACGTGGATGACAGTCCACACCTAGCAGAGTGGGCTTCTGGGATAGGAGTCACTTTGTGAACAGGCAAGGCAGATGTAAACGGTCAAAGTTTCTATGCCCATAGCAAAGTGGGATAGGGATCAGACCGTCGGCTTCCAACCGGGTGGCCAATCACCACTACGGGATCCACCTTAGAGGTGGGTTGGCGGTCGCTATCGATCTGGGTCATCTGCCGGTTGGGTCGCAGATGGCAGTAAGATCATGTTGGACTGAATGTCAATGTGGCCGCCGCGCTCAGCTCAATGTACAGTCAGGCCACTACAAGCCAAAAGCGAATGAGTTAGTAGGCGAGTAGTGCTCCTGTGATCGGGGTTTTTGAAAAGAAAACACCGGGAAGCAGGAGACTGAAGATGGCTAGGTGGGGTTGTTGAGGCAGCACACTTGAGTCAGCTTCAGTGGAACGGGGTCTAGCCTGGGACTGCGCCCTGGGAGAGGGAGGTCTAAAGGACTCAAGCGGAAGCTGCTTTCTCTGTTGTGATAAGAATTGAAACTATCTCTTCTCTTTTTACACTCCATTAGGGGTGGTTTTCGACCAAGAGATAGCTGGTTTGAGCTGAATGAAAATTGTTCCAGCTTCAGACTAATATAGTTGAATTTGGTCCTATCTAGGATGAAGATTAGATTATCTAGTTTAAAGTAACCATAGATAACGTGTGATAGGATTTTAAAATAGAGAAAATAGCTAAATTAGCTGACCCAAATTATAGGAGTTAAAATAGGAATTTAAATGTATCAAGCGGGCAATATTCAAGTGAGTCTTAGTGCATGAAGACCATGTCACGTGATGCGGGCCTCAGGGAGGAGAAGAACATCCGCCCACGAGGAAGGAAGAGCTACTGAAGGAACACGCCCACAACACCATGATCAAAGTCTCACATGAAGTGATAAAAGGGAAGACAAAACGAAAAACGAGGTCTTTTTCAAACGTCTCTTTCTTCATCTGAAAAATTTCAGCTGCTAGGAAGAACCAGAATCTGACCCGGAGATCTCTGATTGGTAATCTGTATCACACTTGATTGGCTCTGTATCATGATTTATGCAATATTTTCTATATAAAATAATATTCTAAATATCAGAATTGCTTGTCATATTGGTTTTTCATATATCTGGAATTTATTGGATACGCTGGAAAGGTATTAACATCTGTCAACACCTTCTGACCGGTGCGGTCAGTTCTGTCCAGATTGGACCTGGCACCGGAAAATCCTTTCCCTTCAGCGGCAGATTGCTAGCTGGGAGGTTCTCAAAGTGTCGTCCTTGAGGGGGTTCCAGGGGTCCCCCAGCAAAAAAGGGGAATAATTTATTTTCACTATAATTCCATCCATAAGTAACACACTGACAGAGTGTATGACTATTTTGGTAATGGGTTTCAAACTGTTTCTGCAATAAAACATCTAAAAGCAAAGATTAGGGACCCTGAGACAAAATCTTATCAAATTTGGATCCGTGGTCTGGTCTTATTTGTGTCAGTTTAGGGGTCCGTGACGTGAGTTTGAGAACCTGCCTTAATCAGAGTCAAGTCCCAAGATTTCAGTGACAGTGCAGTCCAGTTGGTGGCGGTAATGCACCTCAAGCTGGTTTGCCAACCGCCAATAAACACTAAGAACAAGATTATGATGATGCGGAACGGTCAGTATGCGGAACTGTGAAGCTGTCCGTCTCTGATGTTGAGTTGCGGATTGTTTTTGCGGGTGCACGTTTCTCCGCCGTCCGGCGGGTGTTAGCATTTAGCTTGTTGTTGCAGCATCTGGTTTATTTGAGTGATGTTTCCCTGAAAATCTTCGCTTTGTTGTGAAAACATGGCGCTTTCGATGGAAACGCAGCTGCAGAGCATCTTCGAGGATGTTGTGGTAACTTGCACCCCATTCAATTGTTTTTTAAAGCTAAGGTTAATGTTCATTAGCATGACATCTCAGATGTACACTCAACTCGGCATCTTTTGTTTAGGTTAATGTGATCAAAGCATACTACTACATAGTAATAAACTGGCTGAACTAGATAAGCCAACAGTCTCATTAACGTTAGTAGCTAGCTAGGTTAACTATTATGATCAACACTTGTATAATTATATTCTGATCATTTCACTGGGGAGGATCAAAGTAGTTTCTTTACGCTACGTTCTTTGATTCATCTTGTCTCCTCTTGTCTAAACTATTTACTATTTTTAT
>NC_139630.1:28011498-28036498 GCF_964638095.1 Poromitra crassiceps
AGAACCACAATCCAAAAAGTCCCTTTGCTTTCTTAATATTTTCTAGATTTGTATTTATTTAAGTAGTACTTAAAAGAGACATTGTTTCGAGACTGTAAATGACACAACGAGCAGGACAATGAAATGATCTGAGTCCCAACAAGAAATTACAAAGTCAAAAATGCCAAAGATTTGGAGGCAGTTTCAAGCTATAAATTCTTCTCAAATTGACAATAAATACATGTTTTTTTTCCCCCTTTTCTTCTTAGAGCATAGGACTTGGTATAGGAGCAGCTGTAGAACAGCCCCATAACGTCTGTTTCTGTCTGTCTGTCTCAGGGTGTTCGAGACCTATTGAAACCTGTACTGGATAAAATTCAGACCATTCCTACGACTGTCAGCTCAGCTGTGGTCCAGCAGCTACTGGCTGGCAGAGAGGTACTGTATCTGTCTGTCTGTCCATCCATCCGCCTGTCTGTCTGTCTGTCTGTCTGTCTGTCTGTCTGTCTGTCTGTCTGTCTGTCTGTAATAAAAAAACAAAATAAAATCCTGACAAATCCATAGGGCTGTGGCGATTCACTTATCTCCCGATTCGATACTGTCACGATTCTTGGGTGCCAATTCGATTTATATTGCGATTCTTAAGTATTGCGATTCTACGATTATTGCGATTCGATATTACGATTTATTGCGATTTTTGTTTCTTTTTTTCTTTTATTTTTTCAGTTTGTTTGCTTTTTTACTCTAGAACATGGGAAAAGTTGAATCATACACTTCTAGAGACTGTATATTATATCATGAGTAGGGCTGGGCGATATAGTTAAAAACAGGGGCGGACTGGGATCATAATTCAGGCCGGGCATTAGATACCAAGCAGGCCAGGCCGATATGGGCCGACGCGTGTGAAATTTGTCCGTTTGAAGCCCAATTTGGGCCAAGTCCAATTTTACAATGAGATGCACCCACTTTAACCCTGAAGTGTAATTATTACTTCAGACTAACTAATAAAGTAATAAAACCACTAGTAAACCAGTAGGTGGCGCCTGGCCTGCTGTTCAGTGAGTGGCCTGACTTTTTTTTGCGATTATCGATTCTGGAATTTTCCCCCACCCCTATAAACCATGGATTTTTGCATACAAGCACACCAAATCTTCCCTGTTTTTATGTGTTAGTCTGCACGCATGTGTGTCTGTATTCCAGATAGTAGAGTATATCCTGTGTGTCTGTATTCCAGGTAGTAGAGTATATCATGTGTTTCTGTATTCCAGGTAGTAGAGTATATCATGTGTTTCTGTATTTCAGGTAGTAGAGTATATCATGTGTGTCTGTATTCCAGGTAGTAGAGTATATCATGTGTGTCTGTATTCCAGGTAGTAGAGTATATCATGTGTGTCTGTATTCCAGGTAGTAGAGTATATCATGTGTGTCTGTATTCCAGGTAGTAGAGTATATCATGTGTCTGTATTCCAGGTAGTAGAGTATATCATGTGTCTGTATTCCAGGTAGTAGAGTATATCATGTGTGTCTGTATTCCAGGTAGTAGAGTATATCCTGTGTGTCTGTATTCCAGGTAGTAGAGTATATCATGTGTTTCTGTATTCCAGGTAGTAGAGTATATCATGTGTTTCTGTATTTCAGGTAGTAGAGTATATCATGTGTGTCTGTATTCCAGGTAGTAGAGTATATCATGTGTGTCTGTATTCCAGGTAGTAGAGTATATCATGTGTGTCTGTATTCCAGGTAGTAGAGTATATCCTGTGTGTCTGTATTCCAGGTAGTAGAGTATATCATGTGTCTGTATTCCAGGTAGTAGAGTATATCATGTGTGTCTGTATTCCAGGTAGTAGAGTATATCATGTGTGTCTGTATTCCAGGTAGTAGAGTATATCATGTGTCTGTATTCCAGGTAGTAGAGTATATCCTGGACAGAAATGCCTGCCTCCTGCCAGCCTACTTTGCCATCGCAGAAATCCGAAAACTCTATCCAGAAGGACAACTATCACACTGGGTAGGGAGGTGTGTGTGTGCGCGCGCGTGCGTGCATGCGCTTAGGCGTCTTCATGTGTGTGTTTGTGCAGTTTGTGTGTATTTAATCTCTCTCTCTCATACGCTCACTCACATTGGTCTGTCTTTCCAGCTTCTAGGCAGTGTGATATCAGACTTTGTGGACAGTTTCAGACCCACAGCCAGAATCAACTCTATCTGTGGTAAGAAACACTTAAAAACATGTAAACACACGTCAATTTATCAAGAGCTCAGTCTATCAATGTCGTTGAAGTTGAAAAAGTTGGATTGTGATTTGTGACATGGGTATATATTAGGCACAGGCAGCACATAATGCACTTCATGGTGTGTGTGTGTGTGTGTGTGTGTGTGTGTGTGTGTGTGTGTGTGTGTGTGTGTGTGTGTGTGTGTGCGCACAGGCAGGTGCAGCCTGCTGCCAGTAGTGAATAACAGCGGGGCCATCTGTAACTCCTGGAAATTAGACCCCACTAGTCTCCGCTTCCCACTGAGAGGCATGTTGCCGTTTGACAAGGTAACACACACACACACACACACACACACACACACACACACACACAATAATAATTGGTTGCATCACACACACACACACACACAGAGTTGTGGCCAGACAGAAGGCTCACCACACCACACATCAGCTCTCATGGTGGAGAGTTGAGGACTGACTGTTTTAATAAGTAACGGTGAGGGATGGTTGCCAGGGCACTGGGGTTTTACACCCCTGCTCTTACGAAGAGTGTCGATGAGATATCTAATTGACCACAGAGTCAGGACCTCGGTCTCATCCGGAGGACGGTGCTCACTCACAGGACAGAGTCCCTGTCTCTGCCCTGGGGGGTTTGGGGGATGGGGATTTTAGTTATGAGACCAGAGGGAAGAGCGCCTCCTACTGGTCCTCCCAACACCACTTCCAGCACCAGATGGTCTCCCATCCAAGGACTAACCAGAGTCAGCCCTGCTTAACTTCCCCCAGCAAGCCAGCAGTGATATCATGTAATGCAGGAGCCACAATGCAGACATACTGTACATGCACACTGTCATATGTTCTACATGTGCTGCATTTAGGAGCTATTTGCCTCGTACACAAAACACAAGAAGAAGAAGCAGTAATATTGTGTCTGCTTTCTTGTTTGTAGGACCTGTTTGAGCCGCAGACAGGCTTGCTGCGTTACGTGTTGGAGCAGCCGTACTCCAGAGAAATGGTCTGCAACATGTTAGGACTCAACAAACAGGTAACTCCTCCTCTCCTCCTCCTCCTTCTCTTCTATAGCAATCCCTCCCCCCTGACCTCACCACTTCTTTCCTGTTTTCTCTCCCACCTTTTCCTCTCTTCCTCTGTTCCTACTCCTCTTCACCTCCTACTCTCCTGTTCTCCCTTTCTCCCCCTGTCTTATTCCTCTCCTCCTTTCCTGCTCCTCCCATTCTTGTCTCTCCCCTTCCCCTTCCCCGCCCCCTCTCCCTCGCCCTTACTTTCTCCTCTCCTTCCCGCCCCCCCTCTGTTTGAACCTCCCCCTCTTCCCCCCCTGTTGCCCCTGGTAACACACCTATATAAGACCATGATGTAACGCCAGCCAATGCTGTCGGCTGACCCGTAAATGCACTGGTGTTGGTTTGCCCTGTTGGGTTCATTCAGTTTCAACTCAGCCACAGCCCAGAGTCAAGCCCTTCCTCATGTTTGGCCTTGTATTGCTGCCAGAAAGCAATACACAATGCTGGCCAGATTTTGGATCCCCCTCCTCCTCCTTCTTGTTTCAACTATGAACAAATAGCCAATAATCACTGTGTCTATTTGAATGGGCTGAGTTGATGCTAAGTGTGCTGAAAAGGGCATTGGTGAACAACCTAGCTCCGTAGTCACTACTTTCTCTTTCTCTCTGTCTCTTTTCTCTCACTCTTCGTTGTTTCTTTCTTTTTACCTCTCTCTCTTTCTGTCTCTGTTTTTCCTCTCTTTTCCCCCCTTCTTTCTCTCTCTTGTCCTCTGGTCGTTGTGTTGTGTTTGTCTGTCTTTCTGCCATGCGCTCTCTAGACTCTGAACATTGCCCAGGTATGTTGTTGTTCCTCTTCCTGGTCACCTGACCTACCAACTAACCAGCCCATTGGACGCTTGGCTTTTCTTTAGGCACGCTGATGATGTCATCACCGTCCTAGAAATGGAAAACTGGGAGAGAGGGAAAAATTGGAGAAGGGGGGGGGGGTGGGGCAAAACAACACAGAGCTTGAAATGGCCACAGCAGGGCTGTACACAGATGAAGCTGATGGACAGAGAGAGACAGTTTGTTGAAGGTGGCGGTAATGCACAAAAATGCTGTTTGCCAACCGCCATGAAACTACAGAAGAAGAAGACGACGACAGTTTGTTGAGAGACACAGTGCAGCAGACAGACAGATTGACAGACAGGTAGATACAGATGTAGGTAGACAGATGGACAGACACACAGACTGGCTTACAGCAACTGATAGGGTCATTTTAAACATGGCTACAGGGATGGTGGGCAAGTCAAATGTTTCCCCTCACATTTTCATCAACAGCTATTCTCATGGTGGGTTCCCTAGCGGGGTGCAGTCCTCTTCCCTTATCCATCAATTTGCCTCTCATGCTCTCTGTGCTTTTAATACAGCAGGATAACTGCAAAGGGAATAATAATAATAATTGTTGCCACTAACGATGGGTAATAATTTGTGCTGGTATAAAGTATATCTTTAAATTTGAGCATTTTCATGCCAGAAGCATTCAGTGTTTCACCCAGAATTCTATTTTTGTTAAGGTGTTAAATGCTCTGAAACAGCATTTGGACAATGGGACACTAATAATGAACAGCCATTGTAGTAGTGATTAATTATACACAAACAATATGAAAACAACAATAACAAAAGGCATCATATCCATCATATTAGAATTTAATAAATGGATAATATCAGGAAACTCATATAGGTCTAAGAATAAGAATAATGAAGTGACACATTTTTTAGTCTGTTATGTCTTGAACCTGATGTTTTAATCAATTTGGGCCCCAGCTATGACAGACTAAATTTACTCAATTTGACTCCAGATTTAGAAAGCCATTTGCTATATTGTTAATTACATTGTCCTGCTGTATCCTATTGCTATTTTGCTGCTGCAATAACCCAGTTTGCCAACAGGCATTATTAAAGTTGAATTGTATCTTACAAGCCCAGACGGGTCACTAATATAAACAAAGCTAAATGACTGGGACTCTTAAAAGCTCTTGGAAAAACGAACCAAACTTAAGTTTGTTAGTCACCAGACAACTCAGTAGTCTAGCTAAGACATGAAATATCCCTAACATTAAACCCTGCTGTTTGGCATTTCAAGCCCTGCTGCACACTGCATGTATGGATGTAGTCTGGTCCTTGCCTGTGTTAGCGAGGTCCTCATGTGTCTGACCTGCTTTCTGTTGCGCTGACCTGGGCAAAACTACAAAAAGAATGGCCTAAAAACCTGGGAGCCTCGACCTCAGAACAAGCAGACACTTAGTATAAGCAGACGAATAGTATAATATAAACTGAAATGATACAATAATAGATTACATATCAATAGCAAGAAGAAGATGACCTTACAAATAAACAGAAAGCTACATCACTGAGAAATGTCAGGAAGTGAGCAGGTGAATGTATGTGTTTTTTAAGGCTATTCGCAGGATAACACCGACACGTTTCTAGGTTTTCTGTAACTCGTGTCAGTCACTCACTGATGGCAATTTGCTGCTCTGAGTTGTGTATGAGTAAGTGCTCGCTACACTTGTATTCTTCTATTTTATTTTTTATTGTTTACTTTGAAGTATCGGATCTGTTTTGCCCGGGTCGGCTGACGGCCGGTGAGTGATTCTGATTGGCTGTCTGACTGGTTGAGTGAACTATGACCTGTGCTATGTGATGTTCATTGGATGATGATGTGCAAAATGCATTGTGGGAAATGCTTCCACAAACTGGCTATGAGGGTCTTTGAGGTTTTCTCTCTTTTTTTTGGGGTCAGTTCGTATCTCAGTATCAGGCGGAAAAACTTGTATCTCCAAATACAGCCATTTTTTTTGTTCATAAATTGATTTTGTGGGTACCCAAAAACAACCTGCGAAAGTTTCAGGTACTTTGGACCAGCGGAAGATGTTGTATTAATGTTATTATTTATGTTATTATTACATCATGTTAATTTAAAATGTGAATGTGTTTTTTTCCCCATCCTTGGGAAAAATTGCTTCTTTGGAGATACATGGTTTCTGCCCGACAGCGACATATTGAGTATGGAGTTTGTATGTAAAAAAAGTTAGTAATACATCGTAGGCATTCACTTAAAATGGTATTCTCAAGTATAAATCGATTAGCAATGACAGCAAATGGGTCATTCACTGTAGTCAGCTCCTGGTATAATGTATTACAATTGTAATAAAGCTTACGGTTTGCTGATAGTTGAGTTTCTGAACTACTGAGCCGACTTATTCAAGCCAGCAGGCTTTAGCATAATGACTTTTAGTGCAATTCATTTATGTCACGTTTTCTGGGGCCGATTGCAATAGCCGATATTTTTGGATTGGCCAGTTGCAGATTTAAATTATGTTTTTTGCCCAGATACTAACAATGGCACATCATGGAAAAGTGCACAGACAGCAAGCATAACTGGTAGCAATTACTCCTTAGTTTAGTTTCAAAGCCTAGTGCATTTCACTGGGACTAAAGTAAGGGTGCTTTCTTGCCACGGTACCGTTCCCGAGTAGCCAAATGAAATGTGAGGTCACGTGACGGGCTGGTTTACCAGGCTAGTTCCCGAGCACACTTGTCCCCAAATTGACCCCAGTTTCGGAACATTTGATGAGTGTGAAGTTGAACGTTGCGTTCGGTTCCGCTCGCAACAGGGAACCGTGACAGGATCCACTTGAAAAGGGGGTCTGGGCAGCGCTTTGGCGGGCACGGAACACTTGCGAATGTGAACGCCAACCGTTCCGAACCACATAGACCAGTGGTTCTCAAATGGGGGTCCGGGGACCCCCAGGGGTCCGTGGCACTTTGCAAGGGGGTCCGCGAAAAGTTTTCAGGAAAATAAAAATAAAAACTTTTGTTGTTGTTGCAAAAACTTCATAGTTCAATGAAAATATGTTATGCTTTAAATCTAAAATAATTCATGCATTACATTCTATCAATCAATTTAAAAGTCAAGCATGTTACCGTGGAAACAATTAAGCTTAGCCCAAAATCACAAATCAGAATGAGGGGGTCCCTGGTATATTTGCTATCTTGTAAGGGGTCCTTGGCTGAAAAACATTTGAGAACCTCTGACATAGACAACACACGGGCGAGGATACACTCCAGGCGTAGTTGATGTAGTGCACTCTGTTCCGTTCCCGAGCGCGGAAGAAATGTTGTAATGTGAAAGCTGACCAGCGGGGGGTGGGGTGCGGGGGGTGGGGGGAAATCGTGCCCAGGCGCTGATTGGAACGGAACGAAAGCAATTGTTTCCAGTGAGAAAAGCACCCTAAATAAACAATAGCCCACAAAATCCGTTTTTGGTCTTCAGAAACTCGACCGTAGGAAAGTTACTGGAATTGCTCTGCAATCACTCAGGCCGTTGGTTGGGTATTGGGTAGGTAGGTGGGTAGACCTAACCTGACGCTGCCAGATGGATGAGTGGATTGTGAATTTGTGGAACAATGCCGCCCCCATCTGGCGGAGTCAGGCTAGGGTAGACCAACCATTGGTATGGTTTTACAGTTGGTAGGGCATTGGTTTGGCCTACAGGTAGGTAGAGACCATTGGACCGGGGGTTTTCCTTGTAGGT
This sequence comes from Poromitra crassiceps, assembly GCF_964638095.1. Classification (NCBI taxonomy): domain Eukaryota; kingdom Metazoa; phylum Chordata; class Actinopteri; order Beryciformes; family Melamphaidae; genus Poromitra; species Poromitra crassiceps. The sequence goes on from NC_139630.1 coordinate 28,019,287, forward strand.
AGTACAGCAGATGTGCCTATGCCTCCTCCTCTTCTCTTCCTCTCTTGGAGCCTCGCTCGCTCCCTCTCTCTCTTTGTGTGTTTGGGGGTCCAGGGAGGTGAGGTGGTACTCAGCGTTATCCAGTCACCCAGGTCCTCTCCCTCTTCCCAGTCACGCCCCAAAACCTGTCCAAACCCTAGCTGGCCTGCATGTCTGTCTGTGCTGCTGTGCTGTGCTGTGCTGTGCCGCTCTGTGCCGTGCTGTTCTGCTCTGCGCTGTTCTGTTCTGCTCTGTGCCGTGCTGTTCAGTTCAGTTCCTTGCTGTGCTGTTCAGTTCCTTGCTGTGCTGTTCAGTTCCTTGCTGTGCTGTTCAGTTCCTTGCTGTGCTGTTCAGTTCCTTGCTGTGCTGTTCAGTTCCTTGCTGTGCTGTTCAGTTCCTTGCCGTGCTGTTCAGTTCCGTGCCGTGCCGTGCCGTGCTGTGTCATTGTGGTGTGTGAGCGGAGTCCTACCTGTGTGATGATGATGATGAGGGCTCAGATACTGTCACAGTCCTGTTGTAGCCAATGTAAAGATCCCCGATCCTTCTTCTACCCTGAATCTATGCCACATAGGTAGTACCGACCGAGGGTTTTCCAAATAATTCCTCTCAGAGCTCGAGTAGCAACAGCCTATGTAATCTGCAAGGCTTTCTTAGATGGTGGTTTTAACCCGCAGGCATGGAACAATAATAACAGTGTTATGCTCAGCTCATACGATTACACACACAGTGGGAAGTTGACACCAGGAGAATGCTGGTGTGTTTTGGCTATTGGCTAGAGAGTTTGTATACTTTGTTTGGCACTGTGGGAGCTAGCTAACCAGCGATCTGAGGTTCTTTTATATTTGTTGGTTAGCGCTATAATAAGTGTATGTTTGCCACTGTCACTGGTGGGTTATGTTAGTTTCCCAATTCCCACCCTGGTAATAAATACACACAGGTGTCACAATATCAGAAGTTGAATTTAAAGCAAAGTAGAGACAGATTTGTTTTTAGCCTAGTAGCCTACTTAATTTCTATGAATCAAATGAGAACACCAAACTCTTATTTTGCATGAAATTGTACTCGTGATATGTCTCTGTAGTTCATCACATCTGATTATGTTTGCAAGTGATATTAAAGTACAGGTAGACTTTTGTTGTCACACATATATATAAATACATATTATATATCGAGTGATAATTCAGGCCTGTAGGGTCCTGTTAACCTGCCTTCCCATCACTCTCCCTCTCTCTCTGTCTATCCTCCACCCCCCTTCCTCCCCTCCCCTCTCCCTGGCTCTCTCTGCCTCGCCCCTCTTCCCTCTCTCCCCTCCTCCTCCTCCTCCTCCTCCCTTCCCTTTCTGTCCTCCTGTTCCTCTCATCACAGTAAGCTGTATCTAATAGGCAGGGGCTGAGGTGGAAGATACAGTCTTGTGTCTGAGCGGGTGGGAAAAAGTCTTGAAAAGTCCAATTTGAAATGACTGTAGTAGGATCAGGGAGATTTATCACCATGTAAGTTTGTATTATGAAGTCACTTAATGATGATTCTTTTTTCTCTTCTCCCTCTCCCTCTTTCTTCCAACCTCTCTCTCTTTCCTTGGACTTCTTTCTTTCCCTCCCTCCCTTCCCTCTCTTTAACGTCCTCTCTCTCCTGGCCTCTCCTTCGTTCTCCCTCTAACACGTCCCCCCCTTCCTCCCCCTCGCAGCACAAGCAGCGCTGCCCGGTGCTGGAGGAGCAGCTGGTGGACCTGGTGGTGTACGCCATGGAGCGCTCGGAGACGGAGGAGCACTTTGACGCCGACATCGGGGGGACCAGCCAGCTGCTGTGGCAGCACCTCTCCTCGCAGCTCATCTTCTTTGTGTTGTTTCAGTTCGCCAGCTTCCCCCACATGGTGCTCTCCTTACACCAGAAGGTACGGGCAGGTAGAGAGAGGAGGAGGCCCCCCACATTGAAGCCCCCTAAAAAAAACCAAAAAGATATCAGAAGCAGCGCACAGTTCTTGATGGGTTTCGCATCACCCAGCACCCGCCAGAGAGGGTAGGCGGAGTCGAAGCAAGTTGCTGTTTCCACGTTATTATGATCCCACTGGAGATTTGGGCAGAACACACCCTGTGCACGCCCTACGCAGCAGTCAAGCGGTGGGATTGGCCAGGGCCGAGCCTTTTGTTACCTTTTGACAGCTCAGATCTCCCCCACACACACACACACCGCCCACGTGTCATCGCAATCTCCAGTGGGATCCATGAGCACCGCTGACCAACTTCTTCTTCTTTTGAGATGTGTGCACGGTTGGCGTGCAAGCATTGCATTACCGCCCCCCACTGGCCAACTTGAATGTATTAAGAAGAAGAAGAAAAAAACTCACGTCACATATGCGCCACTGTGTGGATCTCATCTGCAATTACTACTCATGGCCATAGGTGTCGTCAAGAAAACTGAAATCTTCCGTATTATCACTTTAGATTTTGAAAAGCAGGTACCACCTGATTTTGGAGTGTCTTTCTCTCTGTGTGTGTGTCTCTCTCTAGCTTGCAGGTCGAGGTCTTATTAAAGGCAGGGACCACCTGATGTGGGTCTTACTGCAGTTTATATCAGGAAGCATTCAGAAGAACGCCTTAGCCGACTTCCTGCCTGTCATGAAGCTCTTCGACCTGCTCTACCCAGAGAAAGAGGTACGCTTTGTGTGTGTGCGTGTGTGTGCCAAGAAACAAATTTGATCGATTGATTGGAGAATGAAAAATGCTTCATAATTTAATCAGTTTATTAGTAGTAGTAGTAGTAGTTGTAGTATCATCATCTGTGTTTCTCTCCCTCTCCAGTGCATTCCAGTCCCAGACATTAACAAGCCTCAGTCAACTCATTCCTTCGCCATGACCTGCATCTGGATCCACCTGAACCGCAAGGCCCAGAACGACAACTCCAAACTACAGATCCCCATCCCTCACTCTCTGAAACTGCACCACGAGTACGTATCAACCATGGCTGTCAAAGAATATTCTATATTCGAATATATATTCCAATATAAAAATTAAAAGAATATTTGAAGATGAAAATTAATATTCGAATGTATTATTATATTAAAAAACACATCTTTTACATTTAACCGGGTAAAGAACCTATCCAAGAGGGCAACATAAAGACATACATCGTTTGCCTGGTTATTTAAAAACATTACAAAAGTGTAGGCTACTACTGTATTAGTACTGACTGAATAAATATGGAAAAAAAACAATGTTTATGTTGGGGGGGGAAATATGTTCAAATAAATAGATCAAGTAGTTATATAAGCTCTCTGGTTGTATTCACGCATGCTTTCTTTCTTTTCTTTTTTAGTATTCGAATATATTCGAACAAATATTTGTTGTTTAGAGGGAATATTCTAATGTGATTTTCGGGCAGCCCTAGTATCAACTCCAAACTACAGATCCCCATCCCACACACTCTGAAACGGCACCATGAGTTTGCATCTTCAAAACCCTGAAACGCCCTGAAACACTGACAAGCTCTGAAAGTACCCCATGAGTATCTACTTCCAAAACACTGTACTTTTGACAAATCTGTATGCAATTAATACTGGTCACCCCAAAACTAGAGCCATCCATGCCACACACTATGAAACTATACAGAAAAACTAGATTTACCCAAAAATGTAACCTCTGTTTTGCACCAAAATGAGATAACCACATTTGAAAATGGGTATGATGGTACAAAACAAGTAATAACACAAAAATACTGCTATTGTGTTTTTTGTGTGTTTTCTCTAATAAAAGGTAACCTAAGTCCTTAAAATGACAAAATGCAAACACTGCAACAGACCAGTTCCTCCTATGTTTTTGAGATATTTAATCATAATGATTTTTTTTTCTCCACCAAAATGGATGTGTAGAGTTTTGGAAAGAGGAGAATGTGTAGTTTGTTTGTGGGTAATAAAAAACTGTTTAAGAGGTGTTCGTGCCTCAGTCTTTTATATGTGGAGTTTTCGTGTTCTTCCGATGTTCACATGGGTTTCCTGTAGTCAGGTCGGATTAGAGGGTGTAAATTACGTGGTGGTGTCAAAGTGATTGTCTATCTGTGTTGGCACTGTGTAGGCTCCCGCCCCGCGTGAGCCTGAAAAGAATTCATCCGGTGGAGAAAACGAACGGACTGCTTTTTGACTGTGCCAAAATTCAGATTGAGCTGCTGTGACATCACGCCGTCTCCCCTCCCCAGGTTTCTCCAGCAGTCGTTGCGTAACAAGACCCTGGGCATGTCGGACTATAAGATCGCCCTGCTGTGCAACGCCTACAGCACAAACTCCGAGTGCTTCACTCTGCCGATGGGCGTGCTGGTGGAGACCATCTACGGGAACGGCTCCCAGAGGATCAGCCTGCCCGGCATCAACTGCATGGCGTCCGGATCCATCACCCCGCTGCCCATGAACCTGCTGGACTCACTCACCGTACACGCCAAGATGAGGTAGGCCACCGCCGAGGAGGCATGGAGGGATGCATGGAAGATGGAAAGAAAATGGATAGATAGATGATCTATAGCAGTGGTTCTCAAACTTTTCCACATAAAAGTTTGAGAACTTTGAGAACCCCCCATTTGATCGGATATGATTTTTGCTTTTAGATGTTTTATTTTAGAACGTGTATAAAACCCTTGACCAAAATAGTAATTGTGTTACTTATGGATGGAATTATAGTGAAAATAAATTATTCCTCTTTTTGCTGGGCCCCCCCTGGAACCCCCCCTAAGGACCCTTGGGGGGGTCCACGCCACACTGAGAACCACAGATCTATATATTTTATTTATTAGACAGATTTAGACAGATGGGTACATGTATGGCTTCTTAAAATGCAGAGTTTCCCTCTGTTTATATTTCCCTCTGCCCTCTCTTGCTCTGCCCCTGTGTCATTGACCCTCTCGATCTGTCTGTCCAGTCTGATCCACAGCATAGCGACTCGGGTGATCAAGTTGGCCCATGCCAAGTCCAGCATCGCCCTGGCTCCTGCCCTGGTAGAAACATACAGCAGACTGTTGGTCTACATGGAGATCGAGTCACTGGGCATCAAAGGATTCATCAGTGAGTTACTCAGAGCGACCAATGTACTTCTGATCTTTATATAAGTTATGATCTTTATATAAGTTATGATCTTTATATAAGTTATGATCTTTATATAAGTTATGATCTTTATATAAGTTATGATCTTTATATAAGTTATGATCTTTATATAAGTTATGATCTTTATATAAGTTATGATCTTTATATAAGTTATGATCTTTATATAAGTTATGATCTTTATATAAGTTATGATCTTTATATAAGTTATGATCTTTATATAAGTTATGATCTTTATATAAATTATGATCTTTATATAAGTTATGATCTTTATATAAGTTATGATCTTTATATAAGGGGCTAAAAGCACAAGGAGTCATTTCATTCCTCAAATTAGCATCTCATCATCACTGGGTTGCATTTTGATTAGATGAGTTCAGAACATTTGTCTGTCGCAGTATTTTGACTTTTTAAGTGAGGGGAAAAAAAGCAGAATAATCTGAAAGCATAATAACCTCTCGCTCTCGATGTGTGTGTGTGTGTGTGTGTGTGTGTGTGTGTGTGTGTGTGTGTGTGTGTGTGTTTAGGCCAGTTGCTGCCCAACGTGTTCAAGTCCCACGCTTGGGGAATCCTGCACACTCTGCTGGAGATGTTCAGCTACAGGATGCACCACATCCAGCCTCACTACCGAGTCCAACTGCTGAGCCACCTGCACAGTCTGGCTGCTGTACCTCAGACTAACCAGAATCAGCTGCACCTGTGGTAATATAGACACACACACACACACACACACATGCGCCCGTGCACACACACACACAATATGTATACACCAGTTTAACCTACGACTAGTACTAAAAGAAATTAGAATGATGTTGATTGAGTTAGATCTCTCTTGTATTCATATTATAAAAAAGGTTTTATTGGTAATAACTGTCAAAGTTTTTATAATAATCCCAAAGGTGTTTACAATACATTGCAATACATCAAGATAATTAAAACCTACAGAGAAATAATTTGGCGACGATGGTCTCTCTCTCTCCCTGTCTGTCTGTGTGTCTCTCGCCCCAGTGTTGAGAGCACAGCCCTGCGGTTGATCACAGCGTTGGGCAGCTCGGAGGTCCAGCCCCAGTTCACCCGCTTCCTCAACGACCCCAAGACGGTTCTGTCGGCCGAGTCCGAAGAGCTGAACCGAGCCCTGATCCTCACCCTGGCCAGAGCCACACATGTTACTGGTAGATCCTCACCCTGGCCAGAGCCACACATGTTACTGGTAGATCCTCACCCTGGCCAGAGCCACACATGTTACTGGTAGATCCACACCCTGGCCAGAGCCACACATGTTACTGGTAGATCCTCACCCTGGCCAGAGCCACACATGTTACTGGTAGATCCTCACCCTGGCCAGAGCCACACATGTTACTGGTAGATCCTCACCCTGGCCAGAGCCACACATGTTACTGGTAGATCCTCACCCTGGCCAGAGCCACACATGTTACTGGTAGATCCTCACCCTGGCCAGAGCCACACATGTTACTGGTAGATCCTCACCCTGGCCCAGAGCCACACATTACTCGTTAACTGGTAGCTCTGTCTGGGTTTGACTTCTTTAGATCTTTCTTGCTTGAGATCTTCATTTTCTCTCCCTCGGTTTCCCTCTTTTGCACTTTCTTATTACTTTGTTCTTTAGATTCTTCTTCCTTATTTAAATCTATTTGATCTATAAGTCTAAATGACTTATTGTCCCTCCCTGTTTCCTGGAGTATATTTTCATTTCAATGACACTGACTCTCTCTGTGCGTCACCCGTCCTCACCCGCTTGGTCTCGGCATGTAGATTTCTTCACAGGGTCTGACTCCATCCACGGGACTTGGTGTAAAGACATTCTCCAGACCATCATGACCTTCACACCTCACAACTGGGCCTCACACACACTGTCCTGCTTCCCTGCTCCGCTACAGGTGTGCACACACACTTAAATTGATATGGATTCAATTCGAAACTCTTAAATTTCCTCCTCAAACCACGTTCTTCAAGTCCCAGTTTAGTGACATCCTCCCACGTTCTCTCTCCCATTCTCTGTGTATCGTTCTCTCTCGCTCTCTCTCTCTCTCTCAGGCGTTCTTCAAACAGAACAATGTTCCCCAGGAGTCTCGTTTCAATCTGAAAAAGAACGTGGAGGAGGAATACAGGAAGTGGAAGTCCATGTCCAACGAGAATGACATCATCACCCACTTCTCCATGCAGGGGTCGCCTCCCCTCTTCCTCTGTCTGCTGTGGAAGATGCTGCTGGAGACGGACCACATCAACCAGATAGGCTTCCGGTCCGTTGCCGCCATTTTGTGTCCCCTAATTAAGCACACAAACACACACTGGCTATTATACAGACTAGTGTTGTCACGGTACCAATAATTCAGTAGTCGGTACCGGTACTAGTGAATTTCCACGGTACTCGGTACCAATTTCGGTACCACGGTAAAAAAAACAGACTGATATTTCTTCAACATATTCTCCTTTATTAAAGTATGCAACCATTTCCAATGAACTAATCGCATGTAGCCTTCAACTTTAAAACAAAACAATGTGCTTCTGCTTACTTCTTACATTCAACTCTGTATGGCAGTGAGTGCAGACAGTGCAACACCATTGGCATGTAGCCCTCAAGTATTGTTTATTGAAAAAAAAAAAAAAAAAAATCGATACCCTCGGTACCATGCAAAAACAGGTACCGAAGTACCGAAAACAATGTAGTACCAACTAAGTACCAAAGTACCGAAAACCGTGACAACACTAATACAGATGGTCACATCCACACACACACACATAGGATGCACAAATAGATGCAGAATACAGACAGTCCGTGTCCCAGTCGGTTTTCATATTAGCCGAAGGACGGTGCTACATTCCTTGTTAATTTGTTTCTCAGACACCACTGATTGGATTTTAATGAAACCTGCAGCAGTTTCAAGTCAAAACAAGTTGACAGGTTTGTTACTAATTGGCCCAGAGGGGGCTGTCAGTATTCACAGAGGCGGAGTTGCTAATTGTTGTTTCTCTTCCCCCTCAGGGTCTTGGAGCGTATCGGGGCTCGTGCGCTGGTCGCCCACGTGCGCACCTTTGCAGACTTCCTGGTCTACGAGTTCTCCACGTCAGCCGGCGGACAGCAGCTCAACAAGTGCATCGAAATACTCAACGACATGGTCTGGAAGTACAACATCGTCACCCTGGATAGGCTCATTCTGTGTCTGGTGAGGACGGCCAAATATACAGTGTTGTGCATTACTACAGCACAGACATTTAAGCAATAGATCACGACAGGCCATGGTATATGCTTATTATACCACACCCATGGGTCGTGCTTCGAAAAACACCATTGTTGAAAACAATGGTATAATATATAGCATATATCTATATATGCTATATATATATATGTATATATAAAGCATATATCACGGTCTGAAGTGATCTATTGCCAAGTATGGAAATATGAAAATTATTATTATTATTTTATTTATATATATATATATATGTATATACATATACATATATATATATTTAAAAAAATATATATATTTTCTTTTTTTCAAATTCTTATTTACAATGGCGACCTGGCAGAAGGCACAGCCTTTTGAGGGATAGGGGGTAGGGTAAAAAAAAAAAAAACAGCCGGAGCAGACAGGCAGGGGATAAGTACTAGTTCAGGAAGCAGTTGCAGGTGTCAGTGAAAATGTCCATGATAGAGTCCTTGAAAGCTGCTGATTTGGAGATGAAATTGACCAGTTTTAGTCTTTTTTGTAAGTCATTCCAGTCTGTGGGCACGGCAGAATGAAATGACAAATGACCGATTAGAGAATGTGTTTTGGGGATTTACAACAGCATGAGGTTAGCAGAACGGGTGTTGTAAATGTCTTAAATCACTGTTTGGACCTGAGCCCCTCTTTAAATGTCTTAAATCACTGTTTGGACCTGAGCCCCTCTGGCTCCTCTGGCCCTCTTCACACACTGTTCAGGGCAGTGAGTGGCTCTAACTGTGGTATATTTAGCTGTGAGCCAATCAGATTGCTTGATTTGAGAGAGCCGTTTTATAAACCGTATTAGATACTCCTCTTCACTCCTCCTCTGAGGTGGCGAGGTCGATGCTTTCTCACATCATTATCCTCCCTCTCCTCCTCCTCCGGCAGGCGATGCGTAGCCACGAGGGCAACGAGGCTCAGGTTTGCTACTTCATCATCCAGCTGCTGCTGCTGAAGCCCAACGACTTCAGGAACCGAGTCAACGACTTCGTCAAGGAGAACGCTCCGGAACACTGGCTGCAGAGCGACTGGCACAACAAACACATGTGCTACCACAAGGTAGACGCTTAACACACGCACACTGGGGACGGCCATTTTCTTTTTTCTTTTTCACGAGCAAAATCAAGTCAAGTAGTTACACCGATGTCTTGCAACGTGAGCAAAGTTATATGCTTCCCATAACGAATCCATCCATTAGGTATACATAGCACAAGAAAATCTATAAAAATGTAACCAATGGGCCTAATCAGATTTAAAATAAAATTTTAAAATGAACCCTATCTTCTTCTTATTGAGCCCACGCAAAACAAGCCTATCCGCATAATCTGGGACGAGTCTGTTAGCCGCACAACATTGACAATATGAATTCAGTTGACAGCATTGCAACATCATGTACAATTTTAAGTTAATTTGTCATTTCAACAGAAGTGTCAGTCTGTAACGTCTCTCTAACAACAGCGAGCTCATTAGAAAATGGGTGTGGAGTGTGGTGATAATAAATCTAAGTCATTTTATAATTAAACTGATGTTTGTTATTGCCCTACCCAGAAATACCCAGAGAAGCTGTACTTTGAGGGTCTTGCAGACCAGGTCAACCCTCCCATGCAGCTGCAGTCTCAGTACCTGCCCATCTACTTTGGCAACGTGTGCCTGCGCTTCCTGCCCGTCTTCGACATCGTCATCCACCGCTTCCTGGAGCTACTTCCTGTCTCCAAGTCCCTGGAAACGCTGCTGGATCATCTGGGAGGACTGTACAAGTTCCATGGTGAGATAAGAAAGAGAGAGAGAGGGGGGTTGTCCCCAAGACCGGTCATCACATTTATTTAGATGCAATATATGGGCCTTTGTTTGTGCTCCAACAACACAACCTGTGTCTATTGTTGCATTTTGTGCGCAGACCGTCCGGTGACTTACCTGTACAACACCCTCCACTACTACGAACGGCATCTGAGAGAGAGAACCAACCTGAAGAGGAAGCTGGTGCACGCGATCATGTCCTCACTGAAGGTAGGCGGGAGCGATGACGGAAGAAAGGGAAAGAACACACACAAACCCCCAGAGAATACATCGTCTCGTAACGAGTTTATATATTCATTGTTTGTGCATTATTTACTATACTACATGTGTACTCTTGTCAGGCAATCATATTCCTGCTTGGTGTCTCGTTTAGCCGCAGCAAAAATGTGGAATGAAAGCCAGAGCAGAAAATGTCCCTATGCTGTCATGAATATTTTAATGAATGTCGTATGTATTTTATTTCCAATCTGTTTTTTTGTCAGATCGATTGTTCTGCATTCCTTTAATGTTCATACTATCACAAGTAGCGTTACAGTATTTCTCCGTTTTAATGCTAGTATTTATTGTGTACTATTTCCTGTAGGAAAACCGCCCCCCAGGTTGGTGCCTCAGTGAAACGTATCTGAAGTGTGGCATGAACGCCAGAGAAGACAACGTATGGATCCCCGATGACACCTACTACTGCAAGCTGATTGGCCGCCTGGTTGACAATATCCTTCATTCATTTCACCCTGCTCCTTCTAACTCGATAGGGAACAGAGAATAGACACAGTCATGGGCCATCGGGGAACTTGAAGAATACATCTAACCTTGCTAGTGATTCCTAATGCCTGCTGGAATTAGAAATATGCAGTTATTTTAATCCCAATTCAAGTTTTTTGGCTGGTGTCTAGCATTCTCAAGTCCTGCTCGCTTACACCTCTAGACTATCTATACATGTAAACAAAACAGGGACACAAAGGGCGGTGTGCACGCGCACACACACACACACACACACACACACACACACACACACAACTATTACACCCCACTTCCTCCTCCAGTGAACTTTGCCCTCCTTAACTCCTCCCACCCATGGCGGGCAAGTCCCCCGGTCCCTTCCCCAACTGTGATTGGAGGTTCAACGAGTTCCCCAACCCCGCGGCCCACGCCCTGCACGTCACCTGTGTGGAGCTCATGGCTTTGGCCGTGCCGGGAAAGGATGTGGGCAACGCACTGCTCAATGTCGTGCTGAAGAGGTACGACACACACACACACACTCTCTCTCTCTCTCTCTCTCTCTCTCTCTCTCTCTCTCTCTCACACACACACACACTCTCGCTCTCTCTCTCTCACTCACACATACACACTCTCTCACACTCTCTCTCTCTCTCACACACACACACACACACACACAGAGCATGTAATCTGAGTGCCGCTCATGGTTTCGCTGGGGAAAAAATGTTGCAGAACCCTGCTTATTGTAATGCTAAAGATGTGGAGAATAAACAGAGTTTTATTTGTTGTTTGTTGTTTGATTATTTGGGTCCTATTGTACAGTCTATGGAGTCTGGTGATTATTATTATGGGTTATGGTTTGCAGACTTTTAGAGCATGCATACACAAATGCACACAAAAGCCCGAAATATATGAATGCACCAAACCATGTACTCCTCTCTACTTTTAGCCAACCTCTGGTTCCCAGAGAGAATATCACAGCCTGGATGAATGCCATCGGACTTGTGATCACCGCACTGCCTGTAAGACACACACACACACACACACACACACACACACACTCACTCACTCACTCACTCACAACACTAAATCATTACATCATTTTTACTATTGGTGAATTGACATTTTCTCCTCTTCCAGGAACCGTACTGGATCGTTCTCCACGACCGCATCGTGTCCGTGATTGGCTCTCCGGTGCTGACGTCGGAGACGGAGTGGGCGGGCTATCCCTTCGCCCTGTTGGACTTCACAGCCTGCCACCAGAGCTACAGCGAGATGAACTGCAGCTATGTGCTAGCATTAGCACACGCTGTCTGGCATCACTCCTCCATCGGACAACTTTCTCTGATTCCCAAGTACGTGGATATTCTGTGTGTGTGTGTGTGTGTGTGTGTGTGTGTCTGTCTGTCTGTCTGTCTGTCTCACATACTCACATACTGTATTTCATTTGACCGACACACCGAAAACACTTGACTAGCGACACCTAGAGGCCAATCAATGCTTCACCTCACGTCTCCTGTGTCAGGGTGAAAAAGTTGCATTTGAACACACCGCAAAAACACGACAGCCGATGGTAAACTAGTTACTAGATACGTTCTGCACCTACGTGAGACCTGATTCATGCAACAAAGTAGCGTTTTCCTACCTTTTCGCTCATTTCGCTTTACCGGTTTCGTAATATAGCTACTTCTAATCGAGAATATGTCTGATCAAAAGTTGCAAATGCTACTGGCTTAGCCTGTTCTTTTGCTTGTGGAAGAAAGGAAGAGGCAGGGGTGGAAAAATAAGGAGAAACCGCACTAAATGGGTGATATCGTGCAGCGAGAGGCTCAAAGGACTTTCCCAAAAGCACGTCGTCGTGAAAATATCCGTGTGTTTGGATGATCGGATGAGATAAAGTTAGAAGATGAGCCGAGCGTTTTGTCTGTACCCTCTCTTCTCTTGCACTGCTTCACTCGCTACCCCTGACCAGCCAATCAGAGTGATTTCTCTACCCCTGACCAGCCAATCAGAGTGATTTCTCTACCCCTGACCAGCCAATCAGAGTGATTTCTCTCACCGACGGTGATTCAACATGTTAAATGTTAGATACAAATACACACACATTGTAGCGGTGTGGTAGGCGCTATAGCCTGTTATGTTCATCTACAAAGTACACCAATAGAAAATAGATACACTTTTGTGCACACTGTATGACCTGCATTCACTTGTTATCGGATGTTATTGTTTTGTTCATCTTTCTCTCTTTTGTCATTTTTTGGCACCAACTACAATCAGATCAGTGTCATACTCTTGAAACTGTAAACCGTGTGTGTGTGTGTGTGTGTGTGTGTGTGTGTGTGTGTGTGTGTGTGTGTGTGTGTGTGTGTAGATTCCTATCAGAGACATTGAAGCCCATCGTCCAGACAGAGTTCCAGTTACTCTATGTGTATCACCTGGTGGGTCCGTTCCTACAACGCTTCCAGCAGGAGAGGACACGATGCATGTTGGAGGTACACACACAAATACATAGACTTTAGAGGTATATACAGAATCCCACACGCATCAGAGACACACCTGCAGCATCAAGTTTAATATGCAGTTTAAACAAAAACGGGACTCATAAATGCCTGGTTGGTGATACTGTTCGCCTCAGGCTATTAGATGAATCTGATATACATTTTAGGATTTAGTTTGACATAATTATATGTAATAATAATATATTGTCTTTGTGTATGTGTGCCTGTACACTTGTGTGTGTGTGTGTGTGTGTGTGTGTGTGTGTGTGTGTGTGTGTGTGTGTGTGTGTGTGTGTGTGTGTGTGTGTGTGTGTGTGTGTCGTTCAGATTGGCGTGGCCTTCTACGAGATGCTCCAAGCAGTGGACCAACACTCCCAACATCTCCACTACATGGACCCCATCACTGACTTCCTCTATCACATTAAGTACATGTACACCGGGGACAGTGTTAAGGAGCAGGTAGGTGTGTGTGTGTGTGTGTATCAGGTTAAGGAACCAATTCAGCGAGAGAGAAAATCAAAACAAGCTTCTGATCTCATGAGCTGCAGCCCCACTTTTGTGATTCAGAAGACCGATGTTCAGAAAAATCAGCTCTGCGCAGCTTTAATAGTCAGCAATTTTACAGGCAAAGCAGCTACTGGACACTTATGCCAGTGAGGATGAGTCGTTACCCCGCTTAAATGCATAATATTTTGGGTAGCGTAATTGTGATTTTGAAACGATAAATGTGGATCGTTTTCAACTGGTAAATAAACAGGTATGTTATTTTTTATATTTACTGGTTCGGAGCATTACTGCACAGGTCACAACATTTGAACCCAGTTCCGCTCGAAAGTTAACCTTGCGAGGCATCTGGATTCGCGACGCGTGGGATCATGAGATCACAATCACACGACAAATCCATCTTGCCATGGCATGCTCCAAATCTATTGGTTTGAATCCAAACCACCAGCACCAATCCGCAATCCTATGAGGCAGCTATGGGCGGGCTTTGGTGTGACGCCAGCAAGAAGCTAGCCCGTGATAGACGCTGATGGACGGATGGTTCATCCAATCACCTGCCAGGTTTTTTTTTTAAGTGCCTGCCCTTTGAAACCATAGCAGACTGTATGTTTGAAATGATCTCCCGAGTGACTCGTTCCCAGATGGTTATATGAAAACAAACCATCTGGCAGCGTCAGGTTGCTCGATAGCAGCCAGGAGCAGAATCATGTCGGTTCCTTCCCGGTAAATACCCCCCCTCCTCCTCCTCCTCCTCCCCCATCTATCTGTCTATCTTTGTTATATCTCCCATCTAATTATCCGTCTGTCTCTATCCGTCATCTGTCTCTGTAGGTGGAGAAGATCATCGTGACGCTGCGTCCGGCCATGAAGCTGCGTCTGCGTTTCATCACACACAGCAGCATGATCGAGACGACGACGACCACGTCATCAGCCGCCTCTGCCTCCTCTCAGCCCCCCGCCTCCTCCTCCCCATCCTCCACACAGCACACGCACGCACCCATGTAGGCAAACCGCATGGCTTTCTTCTGATGACGCGCAAGTGAAGTGAAAAGCTTGTTCCATTTTCATTATGTACAGTATTTCTTCAATAAAAAGATTTTGGTAATTTGTGTTTGGCTGTTTTATTGATGCTCCTTTCTACCACTCGTGCTGTGAACTGTGTGTGTGTGTGTGTGTGTGTTGAAATGGTTCAAATAAAATACAGAATTAAATCTCAGCCTAGGCAGGGTTCCTACGCAAGTATAGAAAGTATGGAATTTGATTTTAGTATTTTCCAGGTTGGAAAAGTATGGAAAAATGAAGAATATTGACAAATATTTGTGTTTCCAGACTATTGTGACTGACTATTCATTTTCTAAATATTACAATTCAGAGTCTGGAAAAGTATGGAATTTTGTCTATAGGGATAACATAATGTGTTGTGGATGTTTTGTTCATTACAAATGAGAGAATGTATGCTGTGTCCTTCCATTCCATTTTGTTTGGTCCCAGCACCTATCCCTCTTTGAATTGCCCCACCGAAGCTTTGTCCCCCAATAAGGTTTTCTTGGGGTTTTTGTCTTAACTAGGTAGGCCTGTTTCCTCTTGTCAATATGCTAATTTTCTATAATATGTTTCCTTGCACGTTGATTATTATGTGTGCAAGAGTGGGTTTAACTCGATAATAGGAGTTCCACTTGTTTTGTAGCCTACACAGTGGACAAGATTACCCCCCGCTCCCAAAGAAAAAAAAACAGACGAACTGAAGGTTTAGCCTACATGAACACTCTTCCTCAGCAGCATGATATTGTACTCATGGTCTCCCCCATTAGAAGCCTCTGAGCTAAGTGCACCCAAACAGCTCATAGAGACCCGCCTCTGAGATGGCTGTCAGAAAGGTGACATGGAAGAGATGGAGACAGTCGTATTTTGATCGCCTGGAGAAACTTGACACCTGCTGATGTCTACTGTTACCAAGAGGTAGACAGACAGGAGAAGTGTGTCGGGTCAGATCTGCTCTGGAGGAACACTGGGTCTTTGGTTGAGACGGACACTTTGATGGGACAGGGCAGGTGACCTTCATTAGGATATTAGTCCTCAATTGTGTCTCCACCTGCAAGCCCAGATACTGAAAATCCAGTCCCAGACTAATTTATGTCCCCAACTCAGTCTCTGAGGAGGCGGTAATGGCAGCCTGACACCACTAGGAGGAGTCCAACATGTGCAAATGGCCTGTACCTGTACTGACAGTAGTGACACATTTAGTGGTGTTCACCCCTGTTTTCTGTCTGTCTGCAGGATATCTCAAAAACGTATGAACAGATTTCCATGACATTTGGTGGGCTACTGGAAACCCCTTATGGCCTATATCTATATATGAAACCCAGTTACTTTTATGATTACAGGCAAGCATAGATCACCTTTCTAAATTTACTAAAACAAAAATATAGCTATTTCCTGGTTTCAGCCAATTACTACATAATGTATGCTAATTTCCTATTTTTGGCTATATGCTCATTGGCTATTGTGCAAATTGCCCAACATATTGCAACCAAGCTTAATTTCCTTTCCTTCGTCTGTCAATAAAGCATAAAATGCCTGCCATTTTTCTAAAATAAAAAAAAATAAGCATAAAGCAAAATCACATATCTGCATGTTTAATAAAAACAAAACATTTTATGGGGTAATGTACATTTATATTATATAAATATAAATGTTCACTGTTGCTTTTGACCATGCTCAAAGACACTTTACAAAGTACAAACACAGGATAAAACAACTTTAATAAAGAGAGAAACATATTAATATATAGTGAAAATGTGCATTTTGAGGGATTTATATTCTTTTTTTTTGGGGGGGGGGGGGGGGGGGGTAACATGAGTATGAAAGACAATGAGTTTTAGCCTGTCAGATGTGACTGGGGAGGGCATTCTAGAGGGAGGAGGCAGGTGCAGCAAGGACCTGTCAGAGACCCAGCCCCCCCCCCCCCCCCCCCATCACAGCTTTAGAAAATAGATCCCTGTGATGCTTGTCTAAGTGAAGTGGATATACATTTTATGATCATATTCAACCAGACAGTGGCATGGAGATTTACAATGGTGAGCAATTCTTATTATTATTTTAACTTGGGGGGGATAAGACATTTACTCTTTGGCTCACAGGCTAAACACGTTGTGAAAATGTTTAAGAAACTCTTCTCCTTAATACCCGGGAAGATCGATCCTAAGCGAGGCTGCAGTCTACTCACTCTCAAGGGGCAATCCTCTCATCCTCAAGTTCATTTGTGTCAGAATATTGATGAGATGCAAAACGCTTGTGTAGAAGAAAGGACACAAGGTTAAGACCAATAACCAACCATATCTCTGCACCGCCACCAGTAATTACATTAC
>NC_139630.1:28043998-28054143 GCF_964638095.1 Poromitra crassiceps
ACGGTCCTCATTTCCAGCTTAAAATATTATGTTTTACTCACCGAAATAGTTTGGCTTCATTCGAATGCCCACGGAAGATTTTAGCTCCGAGTAGTCTCCTCAAACAGGCTATAACGAGAGCCTGCGGCGAGTGCGGGGCATGCTGCACACGCTCTCTAAATGACACTTTTTCTGTCAGATCACGGTTCATTATGGTTGTAAATATAATTATTTAGCTAATAGCTAGAAGCTAAGCTAACATCAACACAACAGCCAACGTTGATCTGCCCCGGATGGGGTTACAGTGCCCATCTTCCCCCTGTGAAACCACACTTCTTCAGAGGAACCACAGAAGGGGGAAGATACGCACTGTAACCCCATCCGGGGCAGATCAACGCCGACTGCTGTGTTGATGTTAGCTTAACTTCTAGCTATTAGCTAAATAATTATATTTACAACCATAATGAACCGTGATCTGACAGAAAAAGTGTCATTTAGAGAGCGTGTGCAGCATGCCCCGCACTCGCCGCAGGCTCTCGTTATAGCCTGTTTGAGGAGACTACTCGGAGCTAAAATCTTCCGTGGGCATTCGAATGAAGCCAAACTATTTCGGTGAGTAAAACATAATATTTTAAGCTGGAAATGAGGACCGTGGTGTAAAAAACCGAAATTCTCCTTTAAGTGTTGATGAATCCCACAGTCTGTACGGTACCCATCACACACTGTCACACAGGTCAGCTGATCACAGTGATGACGAGATCACATATCAACGGTTCAGCAGCTACGGAGCTTCACTCCGTAGGAATTCAGCAGATTCTCTCTCACACAGGAGGATGGAAGCTGTGGAATCCAAAGGATTTGCAGAGTTCCAGGTTTCCGGAGTTTGATAGAGCTCCCGAGTCAGCGCTGACTTCACTGCAGTTATTTGATGTATAGTCGTGACAGAAACACTCTGTAGTGAAGATTGCGAAGGTGGACGGTAAAGTTGCTGGAGTGCTGTGAAGTGGCTTCAAGTACAGACAGGCAGGAGGGGTAAACCATTTCAAACAAATGTCTATATCTCTGACTGTGCCCGTGACGTTTTGTGTTGAAGTTGAATGTAGCCTATCTCCTCTCTGCCTGGCCATCTGTTCAGACTCAAAAGTGCCAAGAAAAACAGGTGTTCAGACTCCTTCCTGTCAATAGAGGCAAGGAGGAAGGACATGATTGTTTGTCACAAGCACGTCATTATGCTGATGTCGATGACAAACATTAAGTCACGCTTGCCTGAAACTCCCTGCAACGCCAACGGGCAAAGCGATCGCCCATATGGCACAAATCAAGTCCTTCACATCTGTCCATCGTGATACATTTAAATCAGTAATCACATAACTTCATGAAATGGATGGTGAATATGATGGTCAAAAACATCAGATCCAGCATGCCTTCTCTTATACAAGGAGCCTGGTGGTTGGGGTCATTAGGCTGATTGGGTGCACCTGGGCCCGGTATACTCCTTGGTCTGAAGAAGACCTCCCTCCTCACCAATGCACCGTACCTTTGGTTCTGTTCTTTTGTTTAGTGTAGTTTGTGTTGTCTAGTTGTTTTCCCTTAGTATTAATGAATACATTGTTTTAACGTTTATTTTGGTGTATGACATCCTCCATTTAGCTTTAACATTTGTCAGATAGGTTTCGCCACAAGTGCAGTCCTATTCCTGCCCAATTCACCCATTTTGTGTCTAAAAGACAGGAAGCAACACGGGTGCAAGCAAAAGAGTAACGAGGGCCCCAGCACTGGAACCTCTAAATGGGTTGGAAGTTGGAAATCGTTAATGTTCTACTTACACCTGTGTTACTTCCTGCCTTTTAGACACAAAATGGGTGAATTGGGTGGGAAGTGAAATAGGTGAATGGGATCGTTACTCTTCTATAAGTCCTGTGGGGTTAACGATCCTGCAATGTGTGACAAACTTAACTAATAACTTAACTTAACTTCTATAGTGTGCAGACACACACACGCTCCCTCAAACTGTGTACCCCACACACACACACACACACACACACAATTATGGAGACAGAGATGATATTGGTTTCAAATCTCATATCCTGTTTTATTGTTCAAACATGGCAGAACAAGATAGACAACACATTACAAACAGCAGACGTGCACACGCACACACAAACGAGACGACAAGCACACAAACAGGCAAAAGACAGACGCTCACAGCTCCTATAGTTGTCATAAGAGACAAGACTTTGCACGCGCACACACACACACACACACACACACACACACAAAGACAAGGAGTCCAACAACGTGTGTATTAAAGGGGATTTTAACGAGAGATTAAGGATCTGGTGACAATAAAAGATCAAAACGCCATCAACAGAACTGTGTTGATTAAGTCCACCTTAAGACAGCATTCACCTTGTTGCTCACACTACAATGCAATATGGATATGAAAACCCGTGGTAATGAATTGGTGCGCACAGCCCACACAGTGATACAGTACTTAGGATTTGATGGGAATATGAGCGGGTCTTCTCGCTCACACCTGTTTCCACTACAATGAAATAAGACCCAATTTACTGGACAGCCGCTGCAGAAGTGAGTTGGCAAATTGAGTCTCCAATTCACTGGCGATGGATCGGATCCAGATTATCCCCGTCTTCCAGTGTTGGGAGAGAGAGGAGTTCCATGTACGCAGATAGATTCAGCGTCTTAATAATCGGGAGGAATATTCTGTTTCAGGGTGGATTATCACGTTAGACTCGACAATAGATTCCAGGCGCATCTCTCTGAAATCGTGGTTGTATTTCTAGATTGGAGAGTCTGGCAAACCTCAGTATAGAATTCATTACATCAGTGACGTGTGTGGCCTTCATACACAGGTAACATTCGGAGGCAATGTGGCCGACAACCACGTGTATTTTCTCATTGCATTGTTCCCCATAATGTCATCTTAACCACATACAAGAGCTTTAAATCATATTTGTTTATTTTAGTGAAGGTCACTTTGAACACTGGTAATGTGATCAAACCCTTTTCTGAAAATTGAAACCAAGACAATTAAAAAATATATTATGAAATTCATAATTGTGTGCATTTTTTTCCACCAGCACGTGCAAACTAAGTGCTCTTTATCTTCATCTCATTTCAAAATCAAATATTATAATTTGTTTTAATAGGAAATTAAATTTGATGATTTGTGTAATACAAAGCTCATAGGATGCCGGTTATTAAGCTGCATCGACATTGAAGCAAATAAACAAATAAAATATGCTTAAAATAATAATAAAATAACATTGTCTGGGTCAGACAGTCAACCAGTCAACCTTATCATCGCCATCATCATCATCATCATCATGTTGCTGGCAGTTGAAGACCTCATCTCCAAAAAGTCAACTTCTGAGACATTGAGAAAATCTCCTTTCATGTTCCATACATTTCTGCTTGGCTTTTTAATGGGCTTCATGACGTGCGGGCTGAAGAAACCTACTCGGCACGTAACGGCTCATTTTATCCTTCAAGTTTAAAAAACATAACGGGCCATTTTATCTTTCAAGCAAATAACAATAATAGGATGGAAGACACTGAAATTAAGAGCTGCAACAAGGTTTGTCAGGCGACAGCAGAGATTCTCTGCATCATCTTCCTCAACATCATCATCGGAATTACTGTCCAGTGTTTACGTCACTTGGCTGTGCCTGCTTTTACTAGGCCAGTACTACACGATGAAAGCCTTCAGCAAGCTCCTCAGATCAGTTTGTTTGGATAAATAGTCTCAAATAGCCGGGCTACAGGCTTCGAGGGACTATTGTTTTAAAGACTGTTCAAAATCTCCCAATTCGTGAATGGATCAAATGATCACTTTGTAGCCTGTCTGACATGTGCAGACTATGTGACTGACGCAGCTAACGAGCCGCTGCTACTGCAAACTCAGCTCACAGAAAGGCCACACTGCCCTCTGAGACAGAATCTAGCTACAAGTCAGTGTCTCCAATCCACCTGGCTGTTTTGTAAAGTTAGCGCTCGTTATGGTTTAGTGTTACAGGGAACATGAATAAGACTGTTTTCACGGAATTGTGTTGCTAGGGAACGTTTTGGAACCTAGCTAACGTCCTGTCCTGTCAGTTATTGTACTAGCAAACACACTGCAACAGGTAGTAAGCCGGGGGCAATCCAGAATGTTTATGTTGTCGAGTTAAAACCGTCTATAGAATAGAGCGATACCAACAGAGAGATACCAAATGTATGTTCAATCTGTGCAGACGATGCCAGAGAGGGGTTTTGAAAAGCTACACTGAGAATGTGAACTTTCTGGCCAAAAAACGGAATTCAGCATTTAGTGTCTCGACTTAGGTGATTGTCTCGGCGCTGCCTCGGCTAGGAGACAGGTAGTCAATACAGTACGACAGCGACATACTTGTAGCAGGGCTGGGGCCAAGTCACTTTCTATAGAGTCAACTGCAAATACAGACAAAGTGCAATTTGTATTGTAAAGGTGGAGCAGATCAGGACAAAAGTCAAGTAAAATATTGGAATTTTAAAGATCCATTTCCTGAAGTGCATGAACTGAAAGTGCATTGAACCCGGTCGTGCTGCATACTGTAATAGCTTAAAAAAAAAACAAGACCATGTCCAAATTGAAACGTAATTGGAAGGAATCAACCACTCACAACTCAGGCTCAGTCAGTCAAATCAGCTTAGCATCCTCTTCAGCCACAAAGATCATCAGCCTGGCGGGATGCTAAAAGAACATAATGTGCAGCACCTAAAACGATTTAGTGGAGGGTAAAAGAGAAACATTTCATAATGCAATCTCTTTTTTGTGGATATATTGTGTCCTGTTTTAAGTGCAGATTATGGTAAACCAATTTCTTAGACAAAAATTACCAGATGTATCATTCTACAAGGGCAGCTAGTGAGCAGCCTGTGTCTCTACAGGACCGCAGCACACGTTATCTAGGTTCAATGTGCACACAACACAGAGCCATAGATGGGATGAGAATGAGCTCGATCCTCATTGTTGGGTGGAGGACACAAAGTTAGTGAGTTAACGAGCAGGGACGGCTAGCTGACCTGCTGGGACAGTCAGCTAGCGTAGATCCCTAGCTGCTTTAGCTAGTCAGCTAGCATGGATGTCTCGCTAGGTTAAGTGGGATAGCTAGCTAGCATGACTGGCTAGCTACTGTAGTTGGCTAGCTAACATGGTTGGCTAGCTGGGTTAGCTAGTCTGCAAAGTGGGCTGACTGGTTGGCTAGTTCAGGATTCATGTCCACGCCTTACAGACTGTTTTCCTGATTAGCCAGGCTCGGGCCGGCTGGTTTTTCAGTCTCTGTGAGCCGGTCTGATGATGTCACTTCCTGGTGTCTGTGGTGGAGTTAGCTGTAGTGTCCGTCTTAGTTGTTGTCTGGGTGTCTATCTTAGTCGTAGTCCCCTCTGGGTCGTCAGGGGGCTGCACTGCCGCAGCGTTAGGTCCGCCCCCATTCTGAAGTGTTTCCTGTTTGTACTGCTGCAAGGCGCGACTGACAGCGTCCTCGACCAATCGCTTGCTGACCCTAAGTAGCTCCGCCTCATCAGGCTCAGAACGGCGACGCCCACCTGGGGAGAGAGAGAAAATACACAGTCACATTCAAAACCCAAACAAACACACACACACACACACACACACACACACACACACACACACACACACACACACACACACACACACACACACACACACACACTATAGGCCTACATTACCACATGTATGCACACACCCAGAACCTGGGAAACATTTTAAAGTTCAGATATTAATGTTTTTCCCTTCAATTTTTGCCATCTTATTCTCAGGAACTGTAAAGCAAAGCTCACAGAATCTTCCCGTAAGCCACATAAAGAAAATAACGTAAATAATGTTTTTCTTATTTAACTCTAACCTTAAGCAAATGGTTTTATTTGCCTAACCACAACCCTAACATCACCTTTCATAATTCAATGTTTTCATCTGGGGTTTCAGGCCACGCAGAGACATTTAGCCTTTCCCATAACACTGTATGTATGACATATTGGAGTGCCTTTAAATGCCACTCCAATATGTCATTCCGATATGTCAACATGGACAATATTTCAATATGTCAACTGCATGAGGAGTTTGAACGCAGCTCTAAGCCTCTTCTCATGTTGTTAAATGTGGGACAAAGAGTATGTTTAGTGTGGGACACGGTACCAATGCTGAGTAGGGCTGCAACCAACGATTATTTTCATTATCCATTCAATCGTTTGGCCTATAAAATGTCACCAAATGGTGGAAAATGGGGATCATTTTTCCCCCAAAGCCCAAGATGACATCCTCAAATGTCTTCCTTTATCCTGACCAACAGATTAGTCTTCTAGTCTGTCATAGAAGACTAAAGACATCGGAAACCCGGAACGAGAGAAAACATTTCTCTCTCTCTGTCATTGGTTTGGCTTTTGAAAACTAGAGCCAATCAAAATGTGGGACATCATCTCAATATGTGTGACATGAGAAAAGGCAGGAAAATGCTGTGCAGTTCCACACAAAGGCCAATTTCACTCTCGCCAATATCTAGCTTTAAATGAAAGAAAATTGCTATTAATTAGCTAATCAAAGGAGCTGTAGACTGAATTCAACAAGAGACACGATGTGACAGTTGTATAGTGTACATGTGATGACGGATAGCGGATTAGGTGAACAACCCCTCAGGTTTTCAATATATACTGTATGAATGTTGAATTCAATTTAGTTCCTGAACGGAACTGAATATATGAATTGAAATGTCTTTACTGCTCTGCTGTTATTCCATGTGATGGCATACAATCAGCGGAAGACAGGCAGAAAGGCAATCATTCAGTTCAGAGAGATGAATAGGTAGTCACTCAGCCATCTAGTCACACACACACTCTCACACACACACACACACACACACTCTCTCACAGACACACAGACAGACAGACACACACACACACACACACAGACACACACTCACACACTCACACTCTCTCACTCACACACACACACACACACACTCACTCTCTCACACTCACTCTCTCACACGCACACACACACAGATAATTACAATGGTTCAAGTTCAAAAACCACCACAGTGACATTTGATTACCAAAGCAAAGCACACATGTAAATTCCCTATGTTCCCACACCAGGCAGTGCCACTGGACCATACATCTGTTCATATTTTAAAGTGGCTCGACAGCACATCACATCTAGTGATGTGAGCTATGAATATAGACGCCCGTCGGAGGTGTTTTGCATTGATTTTAGCTTTAATATTCAGTATACAGTGAAGAGCGATAGGAAAGACTAGCCTGCATAAACCAGCCGGTGATGTGAACTCACACACAAACGCAGAAGCAAACAGAATGTGAGTTCACCTGACCGGGTGGAAGACGGCAGAGAGACAAAGTGAGTGAGGATGACAACGCTCGTTAAGAGTCGAAATCTGCAGCGAGAATATCAGTGATTCCGGTCAGGCCGTCACCATCTCCTCCGGTCAGGCCGTCCTCGTAAGAATGAGTTTGATAGGACTAGATTGACTTCGGGGCAGTTAAACTCAACTTTCCAATGTTTGATGAAAAGGGTCGTAGCTGCTTCGCCTTTGAATATCCAGGATTTAGTGCATCTTCCAATGATTTAGAGATTGTGCTACAATGTAACATGCCCCATGGTGATCTGATGCTATCATGTGCTGACATATACTAGAATATTACACAATTCATATTGATAAGATTGCTCATTTGTTGTGCGTAAACAATGCACTACTGGCAAAATACACCAGGTGGCCACATCATTAGATACACCTAGCCAGTCCTAGGTACGGTAGGACTCCCCTTTTGGCACCAGGACAGTCTGAATTCTTTGAAACGTGGATTCTACAAGGTGCAAAAATCATCCCCAGGGATCGATGTTCCCGTCACCTACAGATTTGTTTGGTGGCACTTTGGTGCTGTGAACATCCCATTCCATCGTCCACTCTGAGGGTCTCTATTGGGCTTGTGCAGGGCATTGGGGGCAAACTAAAGTCCCTGTCATGTTCCTGTAATCATCTTGAGATGATGTGTGCCCTTTGCCTCGGTGTATTATCCTGCTTTGCCTCGGTGTATTATATTCCTGCTGGAAGTATTCCATTGACAGAAGGGCCTGTAGCCATGAAGGAATGGAGCGCGCGGAGCGCAAATGTGAAGCATTTGAAGGCCATTGCTCTGGCTATAAAAGAGGGCATCTAACACAAGCAGCAGATGTCTAACAGCATGTCAGCAGGTTGGACCAGGTGGCACATTTCCAATCTTCAATTGCTCAATTTCGGTGACAATGTGCTTACTGAAGCCTCATCTCCTCGTTCTTATCCGACAAGTGGAACCTGGCCAAGGTCTGGCATGGTCCTGCTGTGGCCCATCTGTGTGAAGGTTGGATGGGTTTGTGACGTTCCGAGATGTCCTTCTACACGCCACTGTTGTACTGTGACGCTATTTGCGTAATTGGGGTCTGCTGGTTAGCTTGAATAAGTCCATTTACCTTTGATCAATGATTTATTTTCCTCCACAGGACTGCAGCTGACTGGATGCTTTTTTTTAAATTGTGTCTATTATCCGTGAAGTTTTGACACTGCACTGACAATATTAGGAGGTCGGCCATTTCTGAGCTATTAGAAATACCACGTCTAAAGTCGCATAAATCCAGCGTCTTGCCCATTCTTACATTTAGTGGAACTGTCTGGAGGAGGGAGCTGTTAGCATGTTAGCAGTATCAGCTAATAATGTGTTGCTGCATCAATATTGTTCCCGGGCCTGACTCGAGAGCTGGTATTGATTCAGTATCTTGTTCAAGGACACGACACCAGAGGGGGGGCTGCTCGGTACCACAGGGGTTTGAACCCACGTCTCCCTGCTCACTGTGCCACAGTGTCCCACCCTGCTGCCCCAAACCCACAAAGACACAGGATACTTTAGCGCAGCCGCAGACCATTTTGGATCCATTTTTGCATCAACTGAAAGACAAGCATGGTCGATACGCTAACATATTTATTGCATAAAATGTTGGTAATGGATTATCTGTGATGGGATTAGACAATCTGATTGCAAAAAAATGGCAATGATCATTCACAGTTGCTGTGGGGAAAACCAACAACAACAATTCCACAGTACTAAGATTACAGAACAGAAATAACTGTGGGATTATGTACTATATGATGATATACTGTAAATGTCACATTTTTTATAATCATTGATATAATTATAAATGATTGAATCAATTGTAATCCAAAAATAATTAAAGAAATCATATTAGTTGATTGAATTTGCGTGTTCAAGTGGATTTAGAGTACAGATTTGAGCCTGTAATCAGATTATGGATTCATTTGAAAGGAACCTTCCCAGCCCAGATTGTCGAGATATGAGCTGATGAAAGACATACTTGTGCGTTTGGCTTGTGCGAGTGGGCTCTGAACCAAATCTGCAACACAAACATAAACAAAAACATCAAACAATCAATAAAACACAAACACACACAAAAATTGTGTCTTGTTTTGATTTCATACGGTCACAAAGCAATAGAGTCACAAGACGTTCTGAACCCAGGGAACATTTGTTTTGCTGCCATACAGCTGTTGTTTTGAAGACTGGGTTTTTGGATCCCATGGGGCTACGTGAAGACTGAAATGGAGGCACAAATATTCTGAAGAAAATCGTTCTCCAACGCCTCGATGTTATCTTGCTAAAAAATAAAATAAGACCCTGCAGTGTAAAGGTTGGGTGAATAAAATACTGTAGGCGTGCACTTTGTCTTACGTGCAATGCAAGAAAGCAGATTATATTTTATTGTATGTGGTTAGAAGACCAATTAGACCGTTTCGATTTAAGGGGGGAGGAAATACAGATGGGAATGATCTTCTGATTGGTCAGCGTTTCAGATGAATCAGTGCTTTAGAAACTAAATGGCTGGATGACTGTAAGAGATTTATTACATTTTAATATCTCTTTTTCCCCTTGCTCTCTGGCTTAATTTCTCTCTTAATTAATAGACACTGATCTGTTCCTGCTGTCATCAAAAGTATCCAGTGAATAATGTGAGAGCTTTGCAATTTTAACCCATCATCAGATGGACCTTTTACCCGCGATAACGTCCTGGTCAAAGTGCTGGGTGTGTATCTTTCACACGGCAT
>NC_139630.1:28054343-28094343 GCF_964638095.1 Poromitra crassiceps
AATTTACTTGACTCCATCATTCAGGAAGAATGTCAATACAGCCATCGCTAATAGGAGGAGGATAAAGAATAGGGAAGATGGAATGAGCAGACGAGGAGAAATCTCCCCAGACAGACTTTCGATTTGCAATAGATTTTACTTTTTAACCGATGGTTCCCAGATTGGAAGAGGAGTAGCAGAATGACTCAGAGGGGGGTACAGTACAGCATGTGAGGAGGAGGGGGGGGGGGGTGGTCAGAACAGTACAGTGTGTGAGGAGGAGGAGGGGGGGTCAGAACAGTACAGTGTGTGAGGAGGAGGGGGGGGGGGTCAGAACAGTACAGTGTGTGAGGAGGAGGAGGGGGGGGGTGGTCAGAACAGTACAGTGTGTGAGGAGGAGGAGGGGGGGGGGTCAGAACAGTACAGTGTGTGAGGAGGAGGAGGGGGGGTGGTCAGAACAGTACAGTGTGTGAGGAGGAGGAGGGGGGGGGGGGGGTCAGAACAGTACAGTGTGTGAGGAGGAGGAGGGGGGGTGGTCAGAACAGTACAGTGTGTGAGGAGGAGGGGGGGGGGTGGTCAGAACAGTACAGTGTGTGAGGAGGAGGAGGGGGGGGTCAGAACAGTACAGCATGTGAGGAGGAGGGGGGGGGGTGGTCAGAACAGTACAGTGTGTAAGGAGGAGGAGGGGGGGTCAGAACAGTACAGTGTGTGAGGAGGAGGGGGGGGGGGTCAGAACAGTACAGTGTGTGAGGAGGAGGGGGGGGGGGGGTCAGAACAGTACAGCATGTGAGGAGGAGGGGGGGGGGTCAGAACAGTACAGTGTGTGAGGAGGAGGAGGGGAGGGGGGGGGGGGTCAGAACAGTACAGTGTGTGAGGAGGAGGGGGGGGGGGGGGTCAGAACAGTACAGCATGTGAGGAGGAGGGGGGGTGGTCAGAACAGTACAGTGTGTGAGGAGGAGGAGGGGGGGTGGTCAGAACAGTACAGTGTGTGAGGAGGAGGAGGGGGGGTCAGAACAGTACAGTGTGTGAGGAGGGGGGGGGGGTGGTCAGAACAGTACAGTGTGTGAGGAGGAGGAGGAGGGGGGTGGTCAGAACAGTACAGTGTGTGAGGAGGAGGGGGGGGGGGGTCAGAACAGTACAGTGTGTGAGGAGGGGGGGGGGTCAGAACAGTACAGTGTGTGAGGAGGAGGAGGAGGGGGGGTGGTCAGAACAGTACAGTGTGTGAGGAGGAGGGGGGGGGGGGGGTCAGAACAGTACAGTGTGTGAGGAGGGGGGGGGGTCAGAACAGTACAGTGTGTGAGGAGGAGGAGGGGGGGGGTCAGAACAGTACAGTGTGTGAGGAGGAGGGGGGGGGGGTCAGAACAGTACAGTGTGTGAGGAGGAGGGGGGGGGGGTCAGAACAGTACAGTGTGTGAGGAGGAGGGGGGGGGGTCAGAACAGTACAGTGTGTGAGGAGGAGGAGGGGGGGTGGTCAGAACAGTACAGTGTGTGAGGAGGAGGAGGGGGGGTGGTCAGAACAGTACAGTGTGTGAGGAGGAGGAGGGGGGGGGTCAGAACAGTACAGTGTGTGAGGAGGAGGGGGGGGGGGGGTCAGAACAGTACAGTGTGTGAGGAGGAGGGGGGGGGTGGTCAGAACAGTACAGTGTGTGAGGAGGAGGAGGAGGGGGGGGGGGGTCAGAACAGTACAGTGTGTGAGGAGGAGGGGGGGGTGGTCAGAACAGTACAGTGTGTGAGGAGGAGGAGGAGGGGGGTGGTCAGAACAGTACAGTGTGTGAGGAGGAGGGGGGGGTCAGAACAGTACAGTGTGTGAGGAGGAGGGGGGGTGGTCAGAACAGTACAGTGTGTGAGGAGGAGGGGGGGTCAGAACAGTACAGTGTGTGAGGAGGAGGGGGGGGTGGTCAGAACAGTACAGTGTGTGAGGAGGAGGAGGAGGGGTGGTCAGAACAGTACAGTGTGTGAGGAGGAGGAGGGGGGGGGGGGGGTCAGAACAGTACAGTGTGTGAGGAGGAGGAGGGGGGGTCAGAACAGTACAGTGTGTGAGGAGGAGGGGGGGGGGGTCAGAACAGTACAGTGTGTGAGGAGGAGGAGGGGGGGGGTGGTCAGAACAGTACAGTGTGTGAGGAGGAGGAGGGGGGGGGGTCAGAACAGTACAGTGTGTGAGGAGGAGGAGGGGGGGTGGTC
Organism: Poromitra crassiceps; assembly: GCF_964638095.1. Taxonomy (NCBI): domain Eukaryota; kingdom Metazoa; phylum Chordata; class Actinopteri; order Beryciformes; family Melamphaidae; genus Poromitra; species Poromitra crassiceps. The sequence continues at coordinate 28,056,504 of NC_139630.1, forward strand.
AGAACAGTACAGTGTGTGAGGAGGAGGAGGGGGGGGGGGGTCAGAACAGTACAGTGTGTGAGGAGGAGGAGGGGGGGTGGTCAGAACAGTACAGTGTGTGAGGAGGAGGAGGGGGGGGGGGGGTCAGAACAGTACAGTGTGTGAGGAGGAGGAGGGGGGGTGGTCAGAACAGTACAGTGTGTGAGGAGGAGGAGGAGGGGGGGGGTCAGAACAATACAGTGTGTGAGGAGGAGGAGGGGGGGTCAGAACAGTACAGTGTATGAGGAGGAGGAGGAGGGGGTGGTCAGAACAGTACAGTGTGTGAGGAGGAGGAGGGGGGTGGTCAGAACAGTACAGTGTGTGAGGAGGGGGGGGGGGTGGTCAGAACAGTACAGTGTGTGAGGAGGAGGAGGAGGGGGGTGGTCAGAACAGTACAGTGTGTGAGGAGGAGGAGGGGGGTGGTCAGAACAGTACAGTGTGTGAGGAGGAGGAGGGGGGGGGTCAGAACAGTACAGTGTGTGAGGAGGGGGGGGGTGGTCAGAACAGTACAGTGTGTGAGGAGGAGGAGGAGGGGGGTGGTCAGAACAGTACAGTGTGTGAGGAGGAGGGGGGGGGGGGTCAGAACAGTACAGTGTGTGAGGAGGAGGGGGGGGGGTCAGAACAGTACAGTGTGTGAGGAGGAGGAGGGGGGGTGGTCAGAACAGTACAGTGTGTGAGGAGGAGGAGGGGGGGGGGTCAGAACAGTACAGTGTGTGAGGAGGAGGAGGGGGGGGGGGGTCAGAACAGTACAGTGTGTGAGGAGGAGGAGGGGGGGTGGTCAGAACAGTACAGTGTGTGAGGAGGAGGAGGGGGGGTCAGAACAGTACAGTGTGTGAGGAGGAGGAGGGGGGGGGGTCAGAACAGTACAGTGTGTGAGGAGGAGGAGGGGGGGTGGTCAGAACAGTACAGTGTGTGAGGAGGAGGAGTGGGGGGGGGGTCAGAACAGTACAGTGTGTGAGGAGGAGGAGGGGGGTGGTCAGAACAGTACAGTGTGTGAGGAGGAGGAGGAGGGGGGGGTCAGAACAGTACAGCATGTGAGGAGGAGGAGGGAGGGTCAGAACAGTACAGTGTGTGAGGAGGAGGAGGGGGGGGTCAGAACAGTACAGTGTGTGAGGAGGAGGGGGGGGGGGGGTCAGAACAGTACAGTGTGTGAGGAGGAGGAGGGGGGGTCAGAACAGTACAGTGTGTGAGGAGGAGGAGGGGGGGTCAGAACAGTACAGTGTGTGAGGAGGAGGGGGGGGGTCAGAACAGTACAGTGTGTGAGGAGGAGGAGGGGGGGTCAGAACAGTACAGTGTGTGAGGAGGAGGGGGGGGGGGGGTCAGAACAGTACAGTGTGTGAGGAGGAGGAGGGGGGGTGGTCAGAAATGAGGAAGACAGCGGGTGTATAAGGAAGGGGATGGGCGGGGGGGAGGGGGGTATTCAGGGATCCCTAATGGTGGAGCCGTTTCCTGAGGAAATACCACAGACCCTCACAGACACGGGATGCTGAACGCAGCACGCCTCAACGCATTTTCTTTGTGATAGCTCATATCCTGGTTATGGGCTTATTATTATGAATGATAAGCTGTTTATGTGCGTCTCCGTATCCCTCTCACTCGCGGAAACATAAATAAACATTACCGAGTAAACTGACCTCATTCATGCAGACCACAAAAACCAACAGTAAACAGTTTAAGGTGTAGTAGACACATTTCAGGCCACAGTATCATTATATCCCAGGTATGTTATACAGGTTTTTGTTACACTCAAGAAACTACTAAACTAGCCTATCTAGGAAATTACATTCAAGATCAGGTTTTAACACCAACAACATACAAATACCTACCTGCGTGTGTTGAACACCATATAGAGAGGCAAAGTGAACGTCGCTTCCTGCTTCAGCACTGTACCAGAGATTTTCTTCCGCAATTTATTTTCCCATAGACATTTAATAAAATGCTTATAAAAATAGTTTTACTTGGTCAAACCAAACGGTTCAGCTATATTTAGAATCGGGAGAGACCATAGAACATTTCACTCGGACCAAAAAAAAAAAAAAAAAACATCGAAAAAATCCTTTCTTTAAACCCGAATTTTTTTTAACGTTTCGGTCCGAGTGAAATGTTATGCGATCTCTTCCGTTTCTAAATCTGAACCGTTTGGTTTGAACAAGTAAAACTATTTTTATAAGCATTTTACAAAATGTCTATGGGAAAATGAATGGCGGTCTGGCGGATGAAAATCTCTGGTACAGTGCTGAAGCAGGAAGTGACGTTGACTTTGCCTCTCGTCTCTATTAACTCATTGAGTGCCAGCCACTTTTGGAGAACGGACGCTCCCAGTGCCAGAGTTTCAGAGCGTTTTCAGTGATTTCTCGAGGCCCACAGAATATTGTGTGATATTACTATGTAAAAACCGAACACGCCCAAAGAACGAGGAGACTCTCTTCTATCATCTGCAAAAAAAAGTTTATTGATCCCATTTTCCGTTCTTTAGTTATGAGCCGGAGAAGATAGGCTGTTTTGAGCAAAAATACACTTTTCAAATTAGAAGCTGATTCCGCCTTTTGTGAAATGCAGTATTTCAAGCACATTCACTGAGTCTGAAGATAATATTTTCTGATGTAGTGACGTGGTGTAGTTGTGTGGTGCACTGCGTGCCCCACCCCCCTCTCCCCCCCTCAGCTGCAAACTCCTCCCCACACTACACAGCCTCACGCACCCAGTCTATTTTCGGAGGCTCCGTTTGTGTGCGCCGGGCGGCTCCCAGCGCGACAAGGAAATGCCAACCCGGACTGCAGGGAAAGGTTTGGCCCTTCGGCGTCGGGTGCTGTCTTTCTGGTGGCTAATCGTGTGAAGAAACTATGCAGACAGACAGACAGAGGCAGAGGAGCTCAGTTGTGTGCGCGGATTGACTGCGGTTCGCAGACAACGTCAAGCTGCAGACAGAGCAATCTATATGGCTCTGGCTGCAGCATGCATCGGTTTCTCTTTGATCACGGCTTTTTCCTCCTGTTTTCCGGACCTTTCTGTAATCTGGAGAGCACTGTCGCCACCTACTGTGTTGGTAAAATAGGTTATAGACCTCCAATAGCTACAATATTTGTACAGGAGATGTATCGGGCATTGATCCACGTCCCGCCGTCAAAAAACGCAATTGACGACAATCGTCGTCTTTGGCACTCTACGTTAGTATTCGAATTGACGACAACTGTCGTCATTGGCACTCAATGAGTTAACACACTTACTGACGACTACTCCAGTTAGTTGAAGCCCCGAACCCCATAACTGCATCATGAGCACTGCATCATCATGGACACTGCACTCTGTCTGAACTCTGTTAAATGCGTCTACTGTTGTAGGAGAGCTAAGCGAGAAAACTAGGACACTACCGGGAGCTACGATTAAGAAATCACATTTCTCAAGCACTATAAATGTAATGCACTCACTCATCCTTCCACAACTTTTCCTACTGACTTGGAAAATAATCAAATCTTTCTCTAAACAAAACACCATCCTTCATGGCCCAGAACAATAGGCAACAGGGCGTGCACGTCCCTCCCTATCCTCTCGGGCGCTATTCTACAATTAATTAAGATGGCTGTTAAATCCATCCACTGAGATGGTGAATTCCATCAGAACTCCGGCGAGACCATTTCCCCGCACTCATGCCTTCAAAACAATATGCTCAGGATGATGGAGGACTTCAGCTAATTGATAGGAGATTTCACGCACAGGCAGGCGATATGCAAGCAGACAGTCTGTCTTCACATAACGCTGTGACACACACAGAGACAAGAGGGCTCAACTGACTAGAGGGAAATTTCAAACTGCTGGTAGAAAGAGTGTTCTCTGTCTATGGAACATGTGATGCACATCACGCACCAGGCACTCCTGGGAGGAAGCCAGCCGCGGTGCCAGACTGGAGCGAAGGCACGAGGCCATGGAATGTGCAAACTATCTGTCGTTTGTTCGCACATAGCGAGCGCGTCTGGCTCAGAGAAATATGTCGAGAGGAGAGTGCAACAATAAAAGTGCATCGTATTGCATGTGTTTTGATCATTTCAATCATCTTACTAGTCGCTGTCCGTTTCGCTCTCTTCTGCACACTAGATTGTGTCGTTGCGACTGTCATATGTGACAATTATTGCAGCTTTTCCATTTCAAAATACTGGAATCCATTTCAATAAAAAAAAAGAAAAACACAGCATATGGCTTCATAGCCTGTGAAGCCCCCAGTGGATGCAGATATCAAAGCTGTACAGCTTTTGATGCAGAACATGTAAACAGCAGCCTGGGCCTTTCTGGTGTTAATGGCCAATGCGGAGTTCAAAAAACGCCTGGGTTTGACATCGTTTGGTCGTCTGTCTCCATCCCACGGCTTGATGTGGCACACGGTTGATGTGGCACACGGTTGATGTGGCACACGGTTGATGTGGCACACGGTTGATGTGGCACACGGTTGATGTGGCACACGGTTGATGTGGCACACGGTTGATGTGGCACACGGTTGATGTGGCACACCACACGGTTGGCTGAACGTTAGCTGTAGTGTTTGATTTAATATGAGTGTGACAACAAGCCATGACTTGCCTCCGTAGGCTCAGCACAGCCCCACTGAGACTAGCTGTGCTATAGTACGGTACGGTATGGTTTGGGTCTCCGGCGATCAGCCAGCCACAAAACACCAGGTTTTGAATGAAAGACAATTCATCTCAGTGTTTCCCCTACCATTCTACAGGCCTGGCGGGCCCGCCAGGCCAATGACGCCCCCGCCAGGCCAGAAAAAAAATTGCAAAAAAGAAAAGAAAAGAAAAAATGCTTTTTTTTCCCTGCTCTCCCCGAGATTTCAATAAACCTTTATGGCATATTATTACAATACAACAATACTGGTGTTGACAGTGTTGATGACAGTAATAGAAGATGCCAAATCATTCAAAACAATTAATACGCATTTTGCTTTTAGGAGCATCGTGCCAGCGCTGTTCCAAAACGCTGTTCCAAAACATGTCAACGTGTGTCGTTACCTGGGGAACGCACATCCCATAATACAACTGTTCGCATCGCATCCCATAATAGTATGATGATACTTGGGGCGCCATTGTGAACATAGATGCAAACAGGTTGAACTAAAAGTTTAGCGTCGCCAGCCAGGGCCCCCACCGTTGCGGTCGGGGTACGTTTAAAAATCCCTCCAGGCCTGAAATTTCTTCTAGGAGAAACACTGCGATCTCCAGATCAGTCAACACAGAAACATCAATTTAACATCACTAAAAAACAAAAACGCTGCACAAAACTTTCACAGCAATCATGAGCAGGACGATATTCCACTCTCAAATCCATAAAAGTCAATCCTGTGCGCTGGGATAGCTTTATAGCCAACTTTGGCCCAGACCCACTTAGCTATAAATCTTGGTGAGCTCAGCCAGGGGGCGCTGCCAAGTTTTAAACCCCAACGGAGACACCGGCTGTGGGCCAGACAGGCCAGCAGAGACACAGACACAGCATCCAATACGTGCACACACACATCGTCTATCGATTTCACCTGAAGACGACCCATTAAAAACGTTCCCATTCCACCACGGCAATTCCCAAATTTAATGACTTTGTAGGGAAAACTCCGCCCCATTGTTCCTTGTGGGCGAGTTTCGGGTCGATACGCCGATTTGGGGCCCAGCGTGTGTCTGCTCCTCTTTGACATGTCGGGGGCGGGGCCTAAAGCAGTCAGTCATTCGGTATTCTGGGACGGCTTTGTCGCCATGGTGACCTAGTTTCGCTGTGCTGTCGCTGACTTTGCTCGTGCTCACACACACACACACACACACACTTGTGCAATTCCGCAACACAAAGAGCGTGGACGTTTCTTTGTGCGTGCGTTTCAGAATGCTGCAGCGCTCTCCTCACATGTGGTCAGGCAGCACGCCGCATGCTTCACTAGGCAGGCGCAGCCATTACTCATCTCACTTTCTCTCTGTGACCCTTTCTCCTCTTCTTCCCCCTCTATTGTGTCCTCCCACCTTCCTACACTTCTTTCTCCCTGTAGTTTTCTCACCCTCATAACACACACTTGAGCTGGGCAATAACCGAATTTTAAACTACAAGTGTCAATTTTCATTTGTCACACCAGGGCCATGCAAAAAAACAAACATATATATATATATATATATATATATATATATATATATATATATATATATATATATATATATATATATACATGTATATTCCCCCGCCCATTGTAAGTCAGGTTAGACGCTGAGCCACACTTCAACTATACTTTGTTCTTTTAGTATTCTTAAAGAATACTCAGTGCTGGAAGGAAGCAATGAGAAGAGTGTGAATAAAAGTGTAATACAAACAGAACAACCTCTATCCCAAAAGGGGATGCTGTTTGATTGTCCTTAGGCTCGGAAAAATATTGAGCAACACACTGCATGCTGTCTAAATGCATTGTGACTACTTCAAAGTAAAATGCGTGCAATTCGTTCAGCCGCCTACGAGCCTACCAAAGTAAAGGTACGAGTTGTGCAGCGGGAAACGCCAGGCAGAGGTAAACAAACGCTCCTACTCAAAAGGAGCAGCGGTGAACGAGTGACAAGGCAACTGTTTCACTAGAGAAGAACGTAGCTTACTGGACCCTGTGTGAACTCTCTGCGCTCGGAGGCAATCACTAAATCCATCATATTAGCATGTGGCACAAATGGCCGCTATACGGTTAGATTAGAAAACAGTGTGGTTTCAACAGCATGGTGACAAAAATAGCACGTAATACATTTAATCGATACAAAAAAAAAAAAAAAGTGGTTGTGTTAATGTGTGCATGAGTAAGTGTAGTGTGGGGTGTTTGTGTGTGAGCACGTCTGGTGATGTGTGTGTTGTGAGTGGTAGTGTGTGTGTGTGTGTGGGTGTGGGTGTGGGTGTGTGTGTGTGTGTGTGTGTGTGTGGGTGTGGGTGTGGGTGTGTGTGTGTGCGTGTGTGTTTGTTTGTTTTTCACCTGCAGTGGCTGCTACATAACACCACCGAGTGAAGCCTTGTCAAAATCTGTTCTGGTTGAATTCTCTCTCACTCACGCACACACACACGCACACACACACACACACACACACACACACACACGCGCGCACAGTGACTCACTCACACACACTCACACACACACACACACACACATAGTGACTCACTCACACACACACACATACACACACACACAAACACACACACGCACAAACACGCACAAGTGTGACCATAATCACATCGCAGGTGTAGCATCTGACCTACTGCTACTACACACACTCTCTCTCTGTCTTCTTCATCTGTGTCAATATCATCATTTCCCTTTGCTCCTAGTCTCTCCCCTCATTAGTCTTCTCTGCCTGCCTGCCTCCCCCGATCCCTCTCTCCCTCATCTCCCCTCTCCCCCTCTCCAGTCAGAAGTAGGGCACAGTGGCTCCACTGTTTATAGCAATGCAGCTGCAAACAGGCAAGAGAGGAGAAAGCAAGGAAGAGAGGAGGAGAAAGAGAGAAGTGGAGAGGCAGAGGGAATGTAAACCGTGATGCCGCCTGAACACGGCGGCATCACTGTTAGCATAACTATTAGCATAGCTCGATTACTTCTGTCTGTACTCCCCCACCACCTATTTCCATAAAAGCCATCTCAACCGTAGTGTCAAAGTCTGCGTTTATGACAGGATGATCAGTGTGACCAAGTCATTATATACAGCAGACACACACTGACACACACACACACACAGACACACACACACACAGACACACACACACACAGACACAGACACACAAACACTTACTTTACATGCAACAAATCATCTATTACTTAGTATCGCAGTTGCATAATTAATATAGAATACAAAAAGTAGGTTAGTAGCAGTGTTAATATACATAACACGCTGTATTCTTTCATCTTTAATTAACAGACTAAACGAGCAAGAGCATAATGATTACAAAACCAGGCTACTGTAGTCGACTTTGACTATGATGCACAGCAGCAGCTTGTGGGAGCAGCATAGGCACAGTAGTAGCCTACACACAGTCTCTCAATAAATTAGGTCAATTTCTTAGAATGAAAACTGGGACAAACACGAAGGTGTAATCTAATTAGAACACTACAACAAGGGAAACACTGTATTCTGGCTCCTTGGCCTGCATCCTTCCCATCCCCATAGCTCGTCTACTCTCATTACCCGCATTCAAGACAACTTGTAAGTTTCAACACACTACCTGGTGATATATTTGCACTCATCACGCTGCACTTCCCGCTCGGGCCAAAAACCAAACACAGGCTACAGGTTGCTAAAGCAACCCGTGTTCAGTTAGCATTGTAGCTACCTACTAGCTAACAAGGCTGAATGCTGAATTTCACATATCGCTCTAATCAGAGCGATACATAGGAGGACACAAACAAATATTAACGTTAACATTACATAATTAAGACATCAAATTTTGTGTTAAAACGTCAACAAACGTCTTTATAGTAATTCTGTGATTACCATTAACACATTCAGTGCCAGCGACGCCATATGGCGTCATTAGAAATTTACCGTAGAGTGCCAGCGACGCCAAATGGCGTCAATAACTCGAATTTTTTTTTTTGACGGGGGGGTGTCGATCTATGCCTCTTACATCGCCTCTTACAATATTCAGAGGTATTGAATGTGTCTAACCTATTTTACAGAACCCTTAGGTGGCGACAGCGCTCTCAAGATGAGAGAACGTGGAGTGAAACACACAGAAGAAGTCATTGGGGGGAAGGAAATCGCATCGCATCCGTCCGTATGCAGCGGCTTCATTGAAGCAACGTTTAGCTGTGCCCCTGCAGCAGCCAATCTGCTATCACAATTGAGCACCTCGGTGCGCTGCAACAGCCTCCGTGTCCGCTGCAACACATGATCAGCCGTGGATTTGTTATTATTCTCAACTCGAAGCATGGGAGCTGGTACACGCGGCTGTAAAAAAGCAGGATCTAGCGGACTTTTTCAGTGCTGAGCACAGGCAGAGAAAACTGCAGAGCAGAGACACTCCTCCCACAACGGGGGGGGGGGGAGGAGGAGGGGGGGAGGTGGGCACGCAGAGCCAAGTACACAACACAGACCCAGACAGCAGGACAGGGTTGGCAAACGCAAGCCAGAATATCCGATGCCCACCAGCAGCAAAAGATCAGCAAGAAGCTGCAACCAGCAGCGCATGCAGGCGCCAGCGCTGCTGGTTTCAGCTAAAAATATTATTCTTCCAAACAAAATTCCCTTGCCTTCACTGTTTTATTGAAGGAAATTATTTTTGAGGTGTGACTACATCAGAAAATTAGCTTCAGAGTCAGTGATGTGCTTGAAATGTTTAATTTCACAAAAGGCTCATTATCTCAGCTCGTAGAAAAAAAGCTCTGTTTTTCGTTCAATCAAGCTATCTTCTCCGGCTCATAACTAAAGAACGGAAAATGGGATCAATAAACTTTTTTTTGCAGGTGATAGAAGAGAGTCTCATCGTTATTTGTGCGTGTTCAGTGTTTACATAGTAATTATTAAAGAAATTATATGACTGTTTTAAAATGCATTGCGGCCTATGTGGCACAGCAAGCAACCTTTTGCCCAAGGGCCGTGGCACTGAAAGTGTTAACGATACAAGTCGCCATTTTGATGTGGCTATGACGTCAATTCGGACAAAGCGGAGCTCTGGATGATACCCGAATTTCTGATCTGTAATTCCGACCTGGCCGAGCGTTGAATTCACTTTTTACAGGTCGGAACCAAAAATTTTCCCGGCGGTCCGAGTTGTCATGAACGCGGTATATATATATATGCTACTATATATATACATTTTCAACTCCTCCCTGACTGTAGTGTGGGACAGCATACATCCTGTACTACCTTTGAACATGTCATGCATTTACACACTATTATAAGTGGCTGTTATATTAGTATATGTTGATAATAAAACAACTGTAACAAGATGTGTTGTCATAAACTACACTTGGAGATTTGATGAAAATGGCATATAGAGGATGCAAAGGAACATAAGCTACCATAAGGCAAAAATCACCACTGCTAGAGAACAAAGTAAACCATACTGCTTCAAGTATGTGCTTTTATAATCATCTGCATAAGAGTAGTTTGAGTCATAAAATCTGCAGTAGCTCCAAAACTGGGTTGGACATGCAGCCGAAATGTAAAAGAGCCCACACAGCACAGTACACACAGCACTACACACAGCACACTACACACAGCACAGTACACACAGCACTACACACAGCACTACACACAGCACTACACAGTACACACAGCACTACACAGTACACACAGCACTACACACAGCACTACACAGTACACACAGCAGTACACAGTACACACAGCACTACACAGTACACACAGCAGTACACAGTACACACAGCACTACACAGTACACACAGCACTACACACAGCACTACTGTACTACAAAACAATGCAGTGATCAAACACAGGTAGTGCCAGTAACGAGCCGCCAGAGTTCTGCTCAATGATCTGATGCAAGGCAGTTAGGGTTGTCCCGATACCACTTTTTTGCTGACCAAGTACGAGTACGAGTACTGACATCTGGGTACTTGCCGATACCGAATACCGATACAGAGTATTTAATTAGGGGTCGACAACGTGTTTTTGTTATGCCTTATGGTTAATTAAAAGATAACTTTTCAAGATAATGGGTTTTAGTCATTTTCTTAAGTATATAGCCTATTATCTGCAGAAGTATAGGTTTAACAAGACCACACAAATTTCGCATAATGGGTGACACCTACACTTGATAGTCTCTTCTCTTGATGCCTTATGAAACTAAAGTTTCCCATTAAATAAGGAAATCAGGTTTCCCATTAAATAAAGAAGTATGCTATGAATCAACCATTTAAACCACATATCTGTGCATCTTCTTTGTATTTGTTCTGCTGGTCTATTTTCATTAAAATAGAGGTTCCTCGTGTTTTTATGTTCATTATGTTGGGTCTCGTAGTTAGATTACTACTTTAATGTTTATTGTAAAAAACAAACTTTATCATGCTTTTATTTTGAACCGGAAGTGAAATTGTTGCTAAATTCACGGAAATCAACAGGCTCTTTCATACACAGATCGCGCAAAAATTGCCGTTTAGGAGTCCCGTAAAGCCAGCCGCCTCGCCACAGAAATTGCTTTCACACGAGCCAAGCAGCACGGCCACATTACCGTGCTGCTCTGTACTTTCAGGTGAAATCCCCTGCTCCCGCATTGAAAGGCGAGCGGAGGGATTTCCTGCTCCTCCTAGCCCAAATTAATATTTTCATAGGTTAGTGTAGCCTAGGCTACTGTATGATGAACGAATTCATTCAACAAGACTTCCCTCCTAGTCCTCTGAGCAGGGAGGATAGTGCACTCGCATGGTGGGCGGGCAGATCGATATGGTGTCCTACTAAAATTGGAACGATACACGACCGCCCGCATATCAAACAGCTGCAGTCTGCATAACGTTCGTCGGGGGAATAGTATAGGCTATAAATGCACATGACTACTTAATGTTAACTAATGTCAACATCGTTTGAGCATAAAGCCTAACCGCACGGAGCATTCCTCCTGGCGTCCCTGCAGTCATGATTGTATAGGCTACTTTTTTTACTTTCACTACTGCACTTTCTTGATCACATGAGGTGATTTCCCCTGTCATTTTTTTTATGAATGAGGAGACCATTCGCACCTTTTCCGGCTCGCTGCGACGGCCTTTCAAGTGGAGGCGGGTTGCCAGGTAACCCGGCGCTGTTACTACCTCCCGTCGCGGGACAAAAGGCTTAAAACAATTGTCCACCAAAGCGCATTCACGACTTTCACATCGGAGGCGCTAATCCTATTTTCCGTGCATTTTTCGGCTTTCAAGGCCGGTGTGAAAGAGCCTAACCTTAGTTCCAATTTTAAAACGTTAAACTTTAAGGCAGTATGGATTACGGGACACGTAGCACGTATTACAACGATCTGGTAAGCCTTTGCTTGTTCCACAGCACTGTGTTGTCTGCTAATAGAGCAACTAATGTTAACCTGTAAGTTGAACAGAACGTTTTCTAGCTTGCTGCAGGCTACGCGGCTAACTGCAGTGCAGAGCTAATGCAGTCAGACAGTGAATGGGGAAGCGATGCAGTGCAGGCTGTAGCCCTATCAGCTGATTACTGACCTGATTGTAGCTGTGTTTCCATTACAGTTTTTCGCAAAAGAATTGCGATATTTCTACAACTTCGACAATGTACAATTGCGACTTGTAGGCGTTTCCATTGAAGTTGCGTTTGAGTGATTCCCCGTTGCAGCAGCTGCCACAGTGATTACGCACGGGGATCTGCCCCATATCCCGTCCCCTGCATGCTCAAATCCAACCAATGGTCAATGCAAATCCCAACATGAAGTTACAATGCATATAAACGAGCCTGATTATCAATTCAAAAGAAAATGAGTCGCAAAATGTTGCTGGCTGCGTGAATGCAGTCAGCGCGACAGGCAGAGGAAAAAAGGTAGCCTAATAGCCTACAACTGGTCCGATTTAGAGATGGAGGGGGGAAAAGGCTGATTTGGTTCTATAATTGCACCTGAAACGTGTGCAATGTATTAGCCTACTCACAGTCACTGTATTCACTTCAGACAGCACCACCGCACCAGTGTGTGCTTTTCATCCTCTCATCTCGCCGCTGTGCCAAATGCGCGCACACAGGCAGCCTGCTGTCACCATGGACCGATTTCTGCCATTAAACATTATCTAATTTGCCCGGCTACGCTTTTGCATAACACTCGTCTTTCTGCTAGGTAGCGTTGCTTCAAAGTTTTCCACTTGCTGCGGAGGTTTTGACACGGCTATCGAACCTTACTTACCAAACTTATTTTCCGCTCCTTTTCCAAGGGATAATATGGGTCACATGACGTGCAAATGCGAAAAATGTGTTTCCATTACACTTTTGCGATAAACTTCTATATCGACACGTCTGAAAAACCACCTCATGAGAGCGAAAAAACTTTTTGCGATATTTGGGAGGTTTTTCGAAATTCACGTGTTTCCATTACCCAATTTCTATTGCGATATTTAGATTTTGCGCATTTCTGAGGGTAATGGAAACACAACTACTGATAGCTTTTTATTTCTCCTCACAAAGCGCTCCAGGTAGAGATGCAAACAAACAGGCTGTTATAGTGAAGCTTCTCTGCATGCATTAACAGCTGTGTGAGCCTGACGCTGGCTTGCTACTTTGAGGTTAATGTCACGTTGCATGCCGTAGGTGTAAAGTGGCATCGGGCGCAGTATCGGCACCGTGTCAGTATCGGCACCGTGTCAGTATCGGGCGGTATCGGGACATCTCTATAAGTTACCAGTGTAAATCACTGCTGTCGTACGACAACTTTCTACCTCTAGAGGGCTTTTCACACTACATGCTGTTAGGCCGGGGCTATCTAAGCCCTGGGCTAAAGCTGCATTCACACCAACCTATTAAAGTTTTAGAGAGCGATAGGGAGAAAATTCGCTCGTCGCCCGAGATGAAATATCCCAACTCGAACAAAATTACGCTGGCATCAGTCGCTCGCTGTTCAACGCTGATTGGCTGCCGTGTGAGAGTGAGTCAAGGATCACACTGGCTTGGAACAAACTGCATTGACAGCTGATTGACAGGCTGACATGAAGTGAAGTCTGTACTACCGGTATAGAGCTTGCGTTAGGAGCACGCTGATAGGCTTAGCTTGTAAACAACTACGGTGGCTCGTAGTGGACAAATATCATGACATGGCGTAACGTTATAGCCCCCAGATGTCCGTCAATTATTGTGCCTGTTGACGAGCGATTTAAACAGAGCGACAGAGTGATTCCAAAGGGTTGAATCGAGCGACAGAGAGAAAAATAAATATCTCGGTGTGAACACAGCTTAAGAGTAGGGCTAAGCTAGCCCCAGGCTAACTTAGCCCCTTTTCACACACACACACACACACACACACACACACACACACACACACACACACACACACTGTTAACCCATGTTAACCTAAAACCAGGGCTATGCCATTCACATTGTTTCCTTGTCACCATCTCACACTGGTAACTTTTAGCTTTGCTGTTAGTGTGTTTAGATAGAAAGTCGGGGTTAGGGGGTAACCCTGCTCCAGAGCTAGTCCAGCTACCCGGGGCTGCAGTCGGGGTTAGCCCACTTTGGAGTGGGCCAGGATTGTGCAAGTGTGAAAGCTTTCTTAGCCCTGGGTGTTTTAGAGTTCCGGGCGAGCCAGAGGACCCAGGCCCGGAGTCTGGTACGCTTTCAGGGTTCATCAGGTATAAATAAGCCTGGCTCAGATCTCAAAGCTTGCGGTGTCGCAGGTGTGTCTGTCAAGACACGGTCTATGTCTCTGGAGGCAACTCCAAGTATCTCGTCCGGGTTCAGATGCGGACTTGGGGTACTGTCTAACCCCCAGGTAACTCCAAGTATCTCATCCGGGTTCACATGCAGACTGCAGACTGCCATAGGCTTCATCTCCACGATCACCATCTTGCGTGGGACTCTGTGATCGTGGCATGGCTACTTATAGCGTCCACTCGCTAGTCAGAAGTTATGACATCATCAGTGGCCCGTCATGGAGTTATGACATCATTAGTGGCCCATCATAGAGTTATGACATCATCAGTGGGCCGTCATAGCGTTATGACATATCATATGTGGCTAGTCACATCTCACATGATGTCACAGGCACCCCGCAGGCACCATTGTGAGGTCATCTTGCAGTGATGATGTCATCGTGGAAGCGTCGTCCGGAAGCAGCCAGGGGCCTAGCCGGACCCAGAAGCCCCAGGATCTGCTCCGGGGTCCGGCCGGCCTGGTGTTGATGCAAAGCCTTTTAAACAGCTCTTTTAACAGCTCTCTTAGCCCCAGGGCTGAGTAGGACCCCGGCTAAGTGTAGTGTGAAAAGTCCTTAGGTTGGCCCTTTTTTCCCCACTATAACCTACTCCTTTTTCCCTGTAATGGAATGGAACACAATGTTATGTAGCAATTATTTTTTGCTGACCCCGGGGGTAAGTCAACCGTGTGACTGAGCACTGGGCAACCTCAACAACACTCTTGAAAAGATGCCATTGTGGAGTTGTGAGATTTCTGCAGGAAACATGATATTTGTATAAACTCCACCATCTCAGTATGACAGATTCTAGACAAATCACTTCTTGTCATTTTCAACTTCCTGTCTTGTAGCTGTCCCACTCACTGGCATGTTCCCTCTACATTCACAGTGAGGAGAGCGCTGAGCTGCCACCGCAAGAACTATCACCACTCATCATCAAGAAGATTGGAATAAGAATAAAATCACCATAAAATAACAGTTTCTCCGCAAACTGACACACACACACATGGGAATAATGGTTAGGAATAGCATCCGGCTAGCTACTATATAGACATCAACAATGAAGAATTTCTCCAGTAAGAGAATTCAATACCATGAAATGCATAAAGGTATCAGAAATAAAAAAAAACATAGTTACTTCCTTTTTGTGTGTCTTTTTTGCACATCAATTGTATATAGTAATCAGGTCAAATCAGCGCTACGTAGGCGTCAGACAATACTTCAAGTGTAGTACTCAGAATTGCTATTGGCACTGAGAAGAGGATAATAGCACATCAGTATTAGGAGTATACTGTATATAGAGAGTACTACTTCATCCTGTTACAAACACGGACAGAAATCCAGGCAAAGCAACCTACAAATGTGAGCTGAATAACAGTTGGATGATGAGAGAATGAGTCAGAGATCTCAAATATAGAATCACCACTTACATCAAACTGGATACTGGATACAAAAAAAGGATCTTATAGTATAACCCACACACACACACACAAACAATGATACCTGCGCACACACACATTTGACACACACCCAGCGTATCATAGAGTTTCTCCCAATAGACTTTCGCCAATCAATCAGCATTATGAATCCAATTGATTTCTCCCATTTAACGCACGTAACGCATGATTTCTCCCATTTAACGCACGTAACACATGATTTCTCCCATTTAACGCACGCATGCATGATTTCTCCCATTTAACGCACGCACGCATGATTTCTCCCATTTAACGCACGCACACATGGAGCCAGACACTTACTGATTTTCTCCTCTGCTTGGAAGAAGGGGAAGCAGCACAGCTGACCCATGGCGACTCCTTCCCTCTCCTCTCCTGTTCTTCCCCTCGCCTGTCTGTCACCCCTATTCTATCTCTCTCGCCCTTTCTTTCAGACAGGCGGACGGAGCGAGAGACACCGGCTTCTGTCCCTTCCCCTCTCTCTCTCTCTCTCTCTCTCCTTCTGTGTCACTTGCTGTCTTTCTCCTCCTGGAACGACAGATGGACGGGTGGATGGAAGCAAAAAAAAAAAAGAGAAAAGAAAATCCCGTTGCCTCCGTGCAGTCCGAAGAGACGTCAAACAAAAATCAACGGCCGGATCTGTGCTCTTGCTCTACTTTGCACTGACAGGGAGGAGGGGTGTGTGTGTGTGTGTGTGTGTGCGAGAGCGAGAGAGAGAGTGTGTGTGTGTGTGTGTGTGAGAGAGAGAGAGAGGAGAGAGAGAGTGTGAGAGAGAGAGCTGGTGTGTGTGTGTGCGCGGGGGGCGAGAAAGAGTGTACGTTTTTATGTGTGCGTGTATGAAGTGGTGAAAGCGGAGGGGTGTGTGTGTGTGTGTGTATGAGAGAGAGAGAGAGAGTGTGTAGAAGGGGAAAGCAGAGGAGGGGTGAGCGTCTTTGTGTGTGAGTGAGCAAGCTTGAGTATGTATGCAAGAGAGAGAGAGATTAAGTGTGGCAAGTGTGTGGAAGGGGGAAAAGGAGCGGTGTACTGTATGTATGGAGGCGACAGCAAATACGTGTGTGTGTGTGTGTGTGTGTGTGTGTGTGTGTGTGTGTGTGTGTGTGTGTGTGTGTGTGTGTGTGTGTGTGTAGGGGGGAGGGGGGCTAGAGGCTCCACCCCACCCCCCTCCTCACTGTAGCTTGAATAATGGTT
Source organism: Poromitra crassiceps (assembly GCF_964638095.1). Classification (NCBI taxonomy): domain Eukaryota; kingdom Metazoa; phylum Chordata; class Actinopteri; order Beryciformes; family Melamphaidae; genus Poromitra; species Poromitra crassiceps. The sequence continues at coordinate 28,073,498 of NC_139630.1, forward strand.
GCAGAATAGCCAGCAGCTGCCTGCTGCTGCTACTGTCTGCTGCGTTATTTGTGGAATTTATATTTGCATATATTTAGGGTCCAAATATCCCAAAATCTACAAAATGTGTCACACGTGGGGGACAATCCTTCAGGGGGTTCCTTTGTAAACGCGTACATTTTAGAGGAGAGGCGGGTTTCGAGTCAGGTTAGAGATGGACAAAGAAATATAAGAATATAATATGTGAACATTAACAGCTATGTGTTCAGTATTTATTACATGAACTAACTTGTATGCTGCGGTCATTAGAAAAGAGCTTTGGTCCCGGGTGGCAAGAATGAGGCGATATTCGCTCGGCATTTTTCAACTTGAGCGAATAATTTGCGTGGTGGGGAGTGCGTCTAAATGAACAGTTAATAATAGTATTTCAGAGATGCATCAACATAAGTGTGTGTGTATGTTGAGCTCAGTGATCTGGTTTCTCTCGACGTTTTTCCAACTTGAGCGAATCATTTGCGTGGTGGGGAATGCGTCTAAATCAATAGTTAATAATAGTCTTTCAGAGGTGCATTAACACAAGTGTGTGTGTGTGTGTGTGTATGTTAAGCTCAGTGATCTGGTTTCTCTCTCTGTCCTTCCCCCTCTTTTTCCATTTTCTTGACCCACTAACCCAATCTGGACGACGTGCCACCTCACCCCACTGTTCCTCTTCCATCGGTCTCTCCTCCGTTTTCCACTTCACTGTCTCACCCTCTTTCTGTCTGTCTGCATACTGGCCTACAGCTCTCCTCTTTCTCCACTTCTCCATTTTATTTCTCTCACTACTACTCTTCTCTTTCTCTTATTCCTCTCTCCCCCGTTCTCTCTCTCTCCTCTCTGCACTCGACTACATATAATAGTCGGGCCTGGACGATGACGGATTACACGGAAAGGGATTACATTAATCTGATTAGTGAAAAAGGTTAAGCGTAACGGCGAGTAATGAGATTGCAGATTAAGTTGTAGATAGTTAAGTTGAGTACTTGTTTGATTACACTGTAAAACATACGATTACATCATTCCCTTTCTAAGTTTAGGGTGCGGTGCCAATTTCAAAGAGGTTACCTCTGGACCAAAATACATTTAGGAGAAGGAAAAGTAGGCTTTGTCTCAGTAAGGTAACTTGTGCATACTGTGTGGCTGTGATGGTAGAGAGAGAAAAAATCAAATCCAAAATAAATATGACATATGAATTAAGTCTAGTCTCTAGTGTATGTAGCTCATATAGCTGAAGGATATTTCTTCCACCATAGGAGTGTATCTAGCCAAATTCCTCCACTGTGTTACACACACACACACACACACACACACACACACACACACACACACACACACACACACACACACACAATGTTTACAGTGCGTGTCAATACCGTGAGTAAGACAATAGTCTGCTTAAGCCGTTTATATAAACTGACAACTCCCCATAATAATCCTGTTTCCGGTTTAACAGATGTTCAACACATTATCTGTAGAGTAATAATGTGACAATTCATGAACACACCTAGATCTTACACTAGGTGCGGTCGTGTGGAACGGGAAGCAAACAGAATCCATTTGTTGAATGTCAACTTATAAGCTGTTAAAACAACATCTAGACACAAAAGCCCACAGCTGAATTGTTTAATGTCAACTAATAAGCTGTTGAAATGTTACCAATACTCTGTCGACTCTCTGTAGGCGTGTGAGCGCATAATGATGGACACTATTCTAATCACATAGACGAGTCTGAGTCTGAATACAGACCATCTGCTGACTTTGGTGGAGTCAAAACAACCTGGTGGCTAAATGCTCAAAAGACAGCGGAGATTATTGTGGATTACAGTCCCACCCTCCCCCATCACCCTGGGTGACTCCCCCAGTCAACACCGCGGAGTCCTTCCGCTTCCTGGGAACCATCATCAGCCAGGACCTGAGATGGGAGCTGAACATCAGAGCTCTCACCAAGAAGGCACAACAGAGGATGTACTTCCTGCGGCAGCTGAAGAAATTCAAAGTGCCAAAGGCAACGATGGTGCACTTCTACACCTCCATTGTTGAGTCCATCCTCACCTCCTCCATCACCGTCTGGTACGCTGCTGCCACTCTCAAGGACATCAACAGCCTGCAGCAGTGCATCATCGGCTGTGCTGAGAAGGTGATCGGATGCAACCTGCCAACCCTTCAGGACCTGCACACCGCCAGGACGCTGAAGCGGTCTCGTAAAATCATGACCGACCCTCCCACCCCCGGACACAAACTCTTCGAAACGCTCCCCCTCGGCAAGAGACTGAGGTCTGTCAAGACCAGAACCTCTCGCCACAAGGACAGCTTCTTCCCAACTGCCACCGACCTCATCAACAAGGCCCGAAAGCCCCCTCTACTAACGACCCTATCACTGCATACTGACACTAAGACAAATTCCTTGTATGTAATCTTGCGGCAATAAAACTGATTCTGATTTGTTAGCTTGCTGTCAAAGCATGAAAAAGGCAGCATTTATAATTGTCATTATGGATTCATTGCACACCCATTGCCACAGCCAGCCTCAGGTTGACCTCCCCAAAATGTCCTTTGACACCTCCCTCTTGCGGTCTTATTCACCTTATGTAGCCCCGCCCACTTGACCCGTTTGCGTTACGACTTCCTGTTCAAAATGCCGGCTGTCTTACCTGGTCAAAGCAGAGATCGTCTCTGGTCAAAGCTGGTGACTGACTGGAAGCAGGCTGCGCGGATACGCTCTGCCACAGGAAGTGTAAACACAATCCGTTCCGATTGTGTTTACGCTTCCTGTTAGTCTCTCGAGCCAGACTGTCTCTTCTACATGAGGTGAATATTGGCTATCTGTGGCAGCCCACACTGAATTCAAAAGCATGGTGCTGACTGAGCAAGGCTGCTAAGGAAACTGCGCCCCCATACCCCCCAGTTGAGCCAAGCCCAGCATGCCAGCCTGCGCTCTGCTGCTACTACCCGCTTAGCTCTCACTTCCCTGAGGCTAGCTGGCCATTGCTGTACCAGGCCTAGACTGTTTAAATGACCTAGACTATCTAGACCCTTCTCCCTCCTCAGTCCTCGCCCAAAAATGCTGGTATAACATTGCCATTCCAGTCAGAGCAGTACAGTCACATGTAAAATGTACTATGTACTGCATTAATAGTGTTCGATATGCTAGTAGGGATTTACCTGATTCAACTGTGTATCAAGGGCATAGAAAGTCCTGCATGACCATAAAGACATCAGAACACCCAAAAAGTTGAATAAAATGTGTCTTAAAATGTCAAAAATAAATTCACCAAACATTGCTCTTGATGAGATTAAATGCAGGAAAAACTGATGATATAAATCCAGCAATAAAAAAGATCCAAATCCATTTACAGACAGATTTGAAAAACGTAAAACAATTGGTACGAATCAGAACAGTACCAATAAAACTCTACCCGATACCTCTCCCAAACTACTAGCTACTAAGCATGTATGATTTTATTCTCCATCCACCACGGTATGATATGTAGCAGGGGTGGGGGGAAAAAATCGATTCACCTAAGTATCGTGATTTTTAACTCATTCAGTGCCAGCCACTTTTGGAGAACGGATGCTCCCAGTGCCAGAGTTTTCAGAGCGTTTTCAGTGATTTCTCGAGGCCCACAGAATATTGTGTGATATTACTATGTAAACACCGAACACGCACAAGAACGAGCTGGCTCTATTGTATCATCAGCAAAAAAAAGTTTATTGATACCATTTTCCGTTCTTTAGTTATGAGCCGGAGAAGATAGGTTGTTTTCAGCGTTTTCAGGCTTTTCAAATTATTAGCTGAGATAATCCGCCTTTTGTGAAATGCAGCATTTCAAGCACATTCACTGAGTCTGAAGATAATATTTTCTGATGTAGTGACGTAGTTGTTGTGTGATGCCCTGCGTGCACCACCCCCCTCCCCCCCTCCCCCCGTAAACTCCTCCCCACACTGCACACAGCCTCACGCAACCATTATATTTTCGGAGTGCTGCGTTTGTGTGCTGCTGTCGGCTCTCAGCGCCACAGCAGGGAAGAGCCAACCCGGATTGCTGAATGGTTTGGCGTCAGGGGCTGCTTTCCTGGCTGCTAATCGGTTGGAGAAACTATACAGACAGACAGACAGACAGACAGGGACAGAGGGGCTCAGTTGTGAGCGCGGATTGACTCCTGTTCGGAGCCAATGTCAGCTCCCGCGACAGAGCAAATGGCTCTGGGAGCATGCATCGGGTTGTCTTTGATCCACGGCTTTTAGGCTGTTTCTCGGACCTGTCTCTAATCTGGACTGCACCGAGCAAGCACTGTCGCCACCTAATGAGTCCGTAAAATAGGTTATACACCTCCAATAGCTACTATAGTTGTACAGGAGCTGCGGAAGGCTTTGATCGACGTCCCACCGTCAAAAAACGCATTGGACGTCGAAGGACGTCCGTGGCATTCTACGTCACTATTTAATTGGACGTCGAAGGACGTCCATGGCATTCAATGAGTTAATGTCACGATTTTTTGAATCGATCTTTTATTCCAGAATCGATAATCGCAAAAAAAAAAAAAAAAAATTGGTGCTTGCAGTCAGGCCACTCACTGAACAGCAGGCCAGGCGCCGCCTACTGGTTTACTAGTGGTTTTATTACTTTATTGTTAGTCTGAAGTAATAATTACACTTCAGGGTTAAAGTGGGTGCATCTCATTGTAAAATTGGACTTCAAACAGCCCAAATCTGGCTTCAAACGGCCCAAATTGGGCTTCAAATGGCCCAAATTTCACGGGCGTCGGCCCATATCGGCCTGGCCTGCTTGGTATCTAATGCCCGGCCTGAATTATGATCCCAGTCCGCCCCTGTTTTTAACTATATCGCCCAGCCCTACTCATGATATATAATATACAGTCTCTAGTGTATGATTAAACTTTTCCCATGTTCTAGTGTAAAAAAGCAAACAAACTGAAAAAAGAAAAGAAAATAATAAACAAAAATCGCAATAAATCGTAATATCGAATCGCAATAATCGTAGAATCGCAATACTTAAGAATCGCAATATAAATCGAATCGGATTCGGCACCCAAGAATCGTGATAGTATCGAATCGGGAGATAAGTGAATCGCGACAGCCCTAATATGTAGATATGTATATATATATATATATATATATATATATATATATATATATAGATATATATATATATATATATATATATGGTATGATGACTGGAGAGAGCAGGGTGGTGTGTAATATTAGATTAAATGAGCGATACTGCTCTTGAATCAGAAGGCCTTGGTTCAAGCCCTCTTCAGGCTGTTAACAGCAGGCATCACTTTTGCTGATCTGACCTTGAGTAGGACAATGAGCCCCTCGCTGCACATGGGAGCAGGCAAGTCAAGAGCATTGTCTCTTGTGGGGATCATCAATGCAGCATCACACAAAGAGGCGTAAGAAACAAAGAGAGGAGGAACGATGTCAAAGAAATCAGGAAAGAGACATACATATAGAAACAAAGTGAAGCATTACCGAAGCTCAGCTGTGTGAGGAGACAGTGAGACGCTGTGTCCAACAGCAGCATTCAGCTCACAGCTGCTACTTTACACCCAGGCACACACAAAACACCTATTCATTCTCACATGAACACACACACACACACGCACACACAGTTTTGCACATACTGAGAAAAGCACATGTAAACACTGAATTTGAAAAAGCAATGCATTTCATTATTTCCCAAACATTTGGAAAAGCCCATCAATCATAGATTGATATATCAACCCATGCTGATATATTAAAAAATGACTAACATCGTCCGATACCGATGTGATTGCAGATATATCGTGCATTCCATCATTTCAACTTCCATTTACAAAAGGTGCCTTTCTATCCCCGTAGTTTTTCAGGAAGATGTTGATGATGATGTTTCATTTTATTCGGTTTAATATACCACCTTTATCATCTAAATCACCACCATCTTAGACCATGGTCTGCCTCCTAAACTACAAAATGTGCTCCTTCATGGGCAAATCAACAGTATGTACTGTATTGTGAACCTGTCGACCCCAAAACCACTTGTGAATTTCTACCGCGATGCTATATTGACAGCATACTGACATAGCGCATGGCAGTATTGTATGCCAAATGCAATCAGGCTGACAGAACAGCTCTCAGGCGGATAGTGAACACAGCGCAGGACATCACCAGAACCCATCTAACGGACTTGGACTCAATCTACACCAAACGATGCCTGAGGCGGGCTCACGACATCGTAAAAGATCCATCAGCACCCCAGCCACCAGCTGTTTCTCTCGCTGTCTGGAAGGAGAGACAGGAACGCTCGCAGCAGCTCGGACATCCAGGAAGACAAACTGCTTCTTTCCCAGGGCCGTGGTACAACAACAATACAGCTTTCACCCCTATCCCCTCACCCCCCCCTCCCCAGTGTGCAATAACAGGAGCACAACTTCTTTATATTTTATATTATATTTATTGCACTATATGCACTTTACTGCTGGACATATCTGCATTCTGCAATAACTTATCCATAACTAGATTTATTTATTATTATTTTTTACTTCAGTTCTTATCGTACTATATGTGCTGTGCACTAAGAGGGTTCTGTAATTACTTACGTTGTCTTGATAATGACAATAAAGCTCTATCTAACCCTATGAATAGTCATTTTCAACATTGTCATTATGTGCACTTTCATTGAAAGCCATATAATGCAAATAGTGTCACAATACAGAGCTCCAGTGTATCTGTACAAAACTGCAGAGCAAGATGTACAATATGAAGCTATATATTCCCCCCCCCCCGCTCTTAGTTTACTAGGTCTGAAACACAGAAATAGTGGGACAGGAAAAAGAGACAGAGAGAAAGTAGAGAAAGAGACATCACGCGAGCTGTGACAGTGTTGACTTTGTGTCTAGATGAAGGTGGCCTCATCATGGTGCCTCAGTACTAGTCACAAGGTTACGCAGAGAGAGAGAGAGAACAAGAGAACAGAGAGAGAAAGAGAGAGAGCGACAAAAAAAGAAAGAGAGAGAGAACTGTATGGTGTGTAGATAGCTGGCTTCAATCTCCTCTCTCGTGATATCATATGACTATTGTTTATCACGATATTGATGTAGGAATAATTAACTACAGACATGCTCACATGCATAGTCAGGAAAAATAATAATGCTTAGAACACGGCTCTCTTGAATACTCGATTCTGATTGGTCAATCAACAATATTCACCGGTCATTATTTCTCGACAACCGACCGCTGCTCTGCCACACCTGGATTAATCAGTTGATAAGAGCTTTTTGTCAGCAAGACACTACTAATTAGGCCAACCAGTTGCAGCTGTGGTGTCTTGTGTGCCAATTACGAATGAAACCGCTTTGTCGTTGAAAACGCTATTAAAAAATCTATTTGAATAATTATTTTTGTCAGATTATTGAATGATTTAGTTGTAGGCCGTGTTCTAAGCGGGATAATGTATATTGAGGCGGTGATTACTGGGAAATAATGACCTTCAGGTGAACGATTAAGCCCTCCGCTGCGCGTCGGGCTCAATCCACCTGTCGGTCATTATTTCCCCCGTAATCACCGCCTCAATATACATTATCCCTTACATAATGACCTGCATACATAACCGCTACAAGAACACACACATTTCATGAATTGCATTAACTCTGTATGACATCATGCCTGACTGTCCTCTTTGCCCTTTTCAAAAGAGCACATATTCTTGTTCTAGGAAATCACTCGCACGTCGCTCACAAGCATGTATAGAGAGGCAAAGTGACCGCCTACTTCCTGCTTCAGCGCTGTACCAGAGGTTTTTATCCGCCATTTATTTTCCCATAGTAAAATGCTTATGAAAATAGTTTTACTTGGTCAAACCAAACGGTTCAGATATATTTAGAAACAGGAGAGACCATAGAACATTTCACTATGACCAAAACTGAAAACTTACGTTTTGGTCCGAGTGAAATGTTATGTGGTCTCGCCTGTTTCTAAATATATCTGAACTAGGGGTGCACCGATCACGTTTTTTGCCACCGATCACCGATTGCCGATCGCCTATGGGAAATATCTGCCCAACCGATCATCGACCGATCACCGATTACCGATCACCGATATATAAACTCCTCAAAAGAAGTTTGGAAACGTTATTTCGGTTGATTATTTCTCCCCTTTAATAATACCAATTGGCATTGTATTTTATATACCGTAGTTGGAAAGCCTGATTAGTGATAGGGCTTTTTTTAATAAAAAAATAAAAAAATAAAAATAATAATAATATTAAAAAATATCGGCAATCAGCCGAAATATCGGCAATCAGCCGAAATATCGGCAATCAGCCGATCGCATATTTGAGGTCAAAATCGGCCGATACAGATTGCGATCGGTGCACCCCTAATCTGAACCGTTTGGTTTGAACAAGTAAAACTATTTTTATAAGCATTTCACGAAATGTCTATGGGAAAATAAATGGCGGATAAAAAATCTCTGGTACAGTGCTGAAGCAGGAAGTAGGCGGTCACTTTTCTTCTCTATTCAACTACTCTGTTACAATCACATGGAATTCAACATGTGCTTGTGCTGGGCCTGCTGGCCTCACTGCTCTTAATGTCTACAAAGAAAACTCAAATCATATATAGGTGTAGATATTTAGTACAGTATCTACACTGGTCACGTTCTTCTTCTGATATTTATTCAGCAGTCGTGATCCAGTACAGCAACAACATCTCCCACTAGGGAGGCCATTACCCCCCAAAACGTCTATCCATCTTCACTAAGTGGTATACACACACAAACCGAAGGGAACTGAAGTATCACACTACTGGATGCCATTCACAGTTACAGAGCTTTCTTGCGTGCAACAGCTGCTAGCAAAACAAGTCCGTCGCCACAGAAGACACGCACACACGCACGCGCACGCACACACACACACACACACACGCACGCACACACACACACGCACACGCAAAGTTGCTTGGATCATTATTTTCTGCAAAAAAAATGTTTGCCCAAACTAATCTAAACAAGATTGCAAAATGATTTACGTGAGTGTGAAATGTTAAGACAGTGTTTAGACAGGGAGGGAGACAGAGAGCCACAGAAGCAGATGGCGAAAAAACATCTCAAATGGTAAATGGACTGCATTTAGTCTAGCGAACACTCAAGTGAAGTCAAAGCGCTTTACAACGCCCACATTCACCCATTCACACACACATTCATACACCAATGGCGGCAAGCTAACGCGCGGGGTGCTGGCGACACCCATCGGGAGCAATTTGGGGTTCGGTGTCTTGCCCAAGGACACTTCGACACGCGGACTGGAGGAGCCGGGGATCGAACCGCCGACCTTCTGATTAGTGGACCTCCTGAGCCATTTCGCCCCATTTCAAGTTGGTGGCGGTTGATTCTAATCACATCTGACCCCTCCCCCATTCTCTCCTATAGAGACAGTCCGCATTTCTGGGAACGCCCATACAGGCTCTGGGAACGCCCACAATAGACGCTGGGTTAGCCTGGGGGGCGGGGTCAGGGTGGGGTAAATTCCCCCGTTCTATCCATTCAGCAAAGTTAGAATTTAGCCGATAGCCCAGCCCAGGCAGACACGATCGGGGATTTAACCACCGCAGTAAACGCACATCTGAGCAGACGTCTTGTGTTCTGCTCTAGAAACCCCCAAACATGTAGTTTAGAGCCGCAGCACCGTCTTTTGGTGAGTCAGCCCATGAGATATATGGGCGGTTTTACCCCACTCGCGCGCCAGCCGTTTAACATTTTGTGGGCGTTCCCAGACATGCGGACTGTCTCTATTCGTCCCCCTCTGTTTTCAATCCCCCACGCTGTGCCGCTCCCTCTCTTTACCTGAGCCATCCCTAAATCCCTCGCTCTCTCCGCCATCAATCTTCCTGCTGTTTAAACTAAAGTCACCTTCCCCCCCCGGACTCGCTATTCTCTCTCTCAGTCTGCTCTTCCTCTGTCCCTCTCTTGCACCGCATCTCTCTGCTTTTAATCCTATATGACTCTCTCCTCCTGTCTTCTCTCTCTCTCTCTCTCTTTGACCCCTCCTCTTTTCATCATCCTTTATGGTGCGTGTTTAATCTAGCTCTTATCCTCTTCCATCTCTCCATCCCTCCCTCCCCCCCCACATTCTGTCTTGCCCTCCTCTTTTCCATCCTCCTTTCCGCCTGCTCAGAGTCACCCTTCATTGTCTCATTTGTCGCTTCTCTCCTCCGTCTGGTCTTCTCTGGTCCTCTCTCTTCTTTCTCTCATCTGTTTTACCGCACTTCTTCTTCCCCCGTGTTTTGTTATCCTCTTAGAGAACATCAAATACAATGAATCACCAGAAACAAAGCCGCTCCTGCGGCACCAATCTTGCAGAGATTAAGGCTAGGCGGGAACATGAGTTCAGCAGAGTCACTCACTAGTCGGGCTCTGTTTGCATTAGCCGGCTTCACAAAACCAAACCATAGATAGTTTATTGTATTACTAATATAGATGGGTCACCGCAGGCTCCGCCAATTCTAACAAATGGTAGCAGCAAGTCTCCTAAATGGGCGTGGTCAACCGTTGACTCAGACCTGCTGAAAGGTCTCCCAAGTGGGCGTGTCCGTGGAAAAACCCACGTGACAAAATGACAGGAAGTGAGTTGAAGTTGGGCCGTCTTGCTTGAATCCCATCGTCTTTGACCAAACACTGCCAGGCAATCCCTGATAGAACCAGAGCCGTCTGGCACCAACAGGCCCGTCTGGCACCAACAGGCCCGTCTGGCACCAACAGACCCGTCTGGCACCATCTGGCACCAACAGGCCCGTCTGGCACCAACAGGCCCGTCTGGCACCAACAGACCCGTCTGGCACCATCTGGCACCAACAGGTCCGTCTGGCACCAACAGGCCCGTCTGGCACCAACAGACCCGTCTGGCACCATCTGGCACCAACAGGCCCGTCTGGCACCAACAGGCCCGTCTGGCACCAACAGGCCCGTCTGGCACCAACAGGCCCGTCTGGCACCATCTGGCACCAACAGGCCCGTCTGGCACCAACAGGCCCGTCTGGCACCAACAGGCCCGTCTGGCACCAACAGGTCCGTCTGGCACACAACAGGCCCGTCTGGCACCAACAGGCCCGTCTGGCACCAACAGGCCCGTCTGGCACCAACAGGCCCGTCTGGCACCAACAGCCACACCACGGTCACTGAGACACATTTCCCCCCCATTCTGATGTTTGATGGTGAACAACATGCACTGAAGCTGCTGACCTGTGTCTGCATGATCAGACGTTGCACCGCTGCTGCCGCGTGATTGGCTGATTGGATAATTGCATGAATAAGCAGGTGTACAGGTGTTCCTAATAAAGTGCTCTAGTGCTGTCTCTTGATTGACTGTTTTATCTGGAGAGAAATCAGACCACTTATTCTATGCAAACTAGTATATGATGTCACCTGGCTCTCTTCACTGGGCGTGTGGCCAAAGTCCCACTTTAAAGCAGGAAAAACCTAGTAAACGCGAGGCAAGAAGTGATTATCTCAATAAAATACCAAGAGGTCACAGAGCAGAAACTACCTCCACTGACTGCCTCTGTATCTGTATGTGTCTGTGTGTGTGTGTGTGTGTGCCTGTGTGTGTGCGTGTGTGTGTGTGTGTGCGCTTGTTGGTGTGTGTGTGTGTGTGTGTGCGCGCGCTTGTGTGTGTGTGCTGGCAGTGTCTGTGCTTGGGCTTTTGCATGCACGAGTGCCTGTGTGTGTAAGTCACTCTGCATTCATTAGTACGTGGCTGTGTGCATATGAGGATATTATAAATGCCAATAGGCCAGGAGAGAAGCTACCTCTCGTCTCCCGAGAGATACTTATCTCCACTATGCAGAACAGAACAGCACTAAATGTCAGACAACCTAGCCATCACTGACACTCTCTTTCTCTGCAACCCTGTATTTAACCCCCCCCCCCCCCCCCTCCTCCTTAGCCAATTGGCATGATCACAATCTCGCTCACACACACACACACACACACACACACACACACACACACACACACACACACACACACACACACACACACACACACACACACACACACACACACACACACACAGGGCTGCTGGTCGCAGCTGAAAAGTCATTATTGTCCTGGTTTAAACATGAGACCAGCAGAAAGAGAGTCATGTGAGACAAACACACTGCAGGCGTACACACTCAACATTCTTCAGCCATCTCCATCCGTTTGCTTACATTAACATCACATTCTGACGCACGCACACACACACACACACGCACACACGCACACACACACACACGCGCACACACACACAGCAGTGGCATCACCCCGGTAGCTACAGCCTAGATAGAGATAACAGTTTGCCTTGACAGAACAGAAGTGGACGGGCAACATCAAACTGTAACATTTCTTTATGATGATTTTGAATCCATTTCTACTTTAGCAGGATGGAAGAAGGATGGGAGGCAGAGAGGGAGGACAGAGGAGAGGCACGTGACAAAGGTACAAAGGTTGTGATCCCACACCTACTACTGCACCTTAGCCCACTGACCAGGGACTCAGGAGATTACTGCACATGTAACAACTCACCCCTTCCCCCGAACACACACACACACACACACACACACACACACACACACTCTCTCACTCCCTCTCAGGATGTACACCAGAGGGACTGTTGTGGATTACAAGGTTGTTTTGTGGATTATGGGATTTAACATATATACACACAATAATAAACTGATAGACTGACCAGTGAGTGACCACCGCTGTGTAACAAGAGAATACCGGTAAGCATGTCGAAGCCGTGACCACGTTAAGATCAGGCATGTAGCGCAGGATAAACCCGCCTAAACCCAGTTTAACCACCTCTCTGTTTAGTAGAATTTTACACAGCTTGGTAAGAGGATATCAATCTATAGGATATAAATCAAGTATGAATGAATAATGTATTTATTCAACACTGATGAATTAGTGAAGCTTATTGAAAAAGAACAAAGTAATCACATTCTGTTATTGAGAATATTGCAGTGACCTATTTCACCGTGGGCAATTTCATGCAAGTAATCAATAAATATCAGCTGTACTAGTGGCAACGTGATGACCCAAGAGTCAGTCCCATTAGGTTTTATAGATCCACATGTTTTATAGATCCATGCGTACTTTGCTCACTATTTATATCTCGTGTTGCTACCTACCACTCTCTCTTTAATACCCTTTGGCCAGTGTTTTAGTTCTTAGATTTGTTGTCAACGTTTAGCATTGTATAGTCTGACATTAGCAGACACAGACTGTTAGCCCTCCCCGACTACATCCCTCCCACCAAAAAAATGCAAAACAGATGTTTAAGAGGCCATTTACACCTGGCATTAACATGTGTTTTCTGATTGCAATCAGATTGTGTTTCATCACTTGAAAGTACAGGTGTAAACACCCCCAAAACGCATTGAAGAAGGATTGCAATCTGATCAGCCAAACCACCTCCAGTCCGGAGGTGGTCAGGGATGCATTCTGTACACATTGAACACAAGTGTAAATGCAATGTGTCCTCTCAATCTGGATACAGCAACTGTATGCGGATTGAGAGGACACCCATATGCGCCATCAGATTGCAATGTGATGGCAGAAAAGGCATGTTAATGCCAGGTGTAAATGGCATCTTAGTTCAGTTACAGATCATTTGAAAACATGAGGTCTGGATGGGAAGGGAGATGTTGCAGCATCTATCCTGCTGCCGGTGTGTTTTTCTCCACCTAGCTAGATGTGTATCTATCCTGCTGCTGGTGTGTTTTTCTCCACCTAGCTAGATGTGTATCTATCCTGCTGCTGGTGTGTTTTTCTCCACCTAGCTAGATGTGTATCTATCCTGCTGCCGGTGTGTTTTTCTCCACCTAGCTAGATGTGTATCTATCCTGCTGCCGGTGTGTTTTTCTCCACCTAGCTAGATGTGTATCTATCCTGCTGCCGGTGTGTTTTTCTCCACCTAGCTAGATGTGTATCTATCCTGCTGCTGGTGTGTTTTTCTCCACCTAGCTAGATGTGTATCTATCCTGCTGCTGGTGTGTTTTTCTCCACCTAGCTAGATGTGTATCTATCCTGCTGCTGGTGTGTTTTTCTCCACCTAGCTAGATGTGTATCTATCCTGCTGCTGGTGTGTTTTTCTCCACCTAGCTAGATGTGTATCTATCCTGCTGCTGGTGTGTTTTTCTCCACCTAGCTAGATGTGTATCTATCCTGCTGCTGGTGTGTTTTTCTCCACCTAGCTAGATGTGTATCTCATGATGCCGGTGTGTTTTTCTCCACCTAGCTAGATGTGTATCTCATGATCCTGCTGCCGGTGTGTTTTTCTCCACCTAGCTAGATGTGTATCTCATGATCCTGCTGCCGGTGTGTTTTTCTCCACCTAGCTAGATGTGTATCTCATGATCCTGCTGCCGGTGTGTTTTTCTCCACCTAGCTAGATGTGTATCTCATGATCCTGCTGCCGGTGTGTTTTTCTCCACCTAGCTAGATGTGTATCTCATGACAATAAAGTCATGCTCTGGTAATGCGTCCACGCCCGGCACATCGATATAACACCATGTAACACCATGCGCCTTATAAACCTCTCAAGGCTCTCCATTATAGGAGTGTGTGTGTTCATGTGTGTGTGTGTGTGTGTGTGTGTGCGTGTGTGCGTGTGCGTGTGCGTGCGAGATGAAAAAACAAGTACAAAATGAAAGTGATTTAATAAGATTGTACAGAAGTTGAAGGCGTGATGGTTTGATAATAATGGCAGCTCATTTGATTAATTACCATTTTGCTGGCAATGAATAAAGAGTATGAGTCACTCGGGGCATTAGCGTGTGCAGACTGAGCACAGGGAATTCTGTGACAGTTGATGGTTGAATGAATAGATGAAACTAAAATAGCGGAGATCAATTAATTAATTAATTAATTCTTACTGTGGTAAGCTGTAAAATATGGACAAAATGTTTTGCTGCATTTATTTGACAGGCACTGCAGCTAGTTCAGTTATCCTTTATTTATCCCCATGGGGAAATTAATCCTCTGCATTTGACACATCCTCTACTAGGAACCTTCCTAGAACTAGGAGCAGTGGGCAGCCACAGTGCAGCGCCCGGGGGACCAACTCCAGTTCTTTTGCCAGTGCCTTGGTGAGGGGCACTTACAGCAGTCTTAACCCTAACATACGGTACATGTCTTTGATGGTGGGAGAAAACCCACACAAACACGGGGAGAACATGCAAACTCCACACAGAAAGGACCTGGGACGGACCGGGGTTCGAACCCGGGACCTTCTTGCTGTGAGGCAATAGCGCTAACCACTGAGCCCCTGTGCCGTCGATATAGATCACAATAGAAATGTGTAGCTTGACATATTCAGTCTACGTTACTTTTTGATATGGCCTGTATAACACTTTCAGATAGGGATAGCTTTTGCTATAAGGCTAATCTGTCATATCCACTATACTATAACATGCCAAAAGCACCAAAGGTGACATGACTTCTGCCCTTTTCCACACATACAATGTGAAATCTCTGTATTGCCGATATAAAAGGGGTCCATATTTTTCTTTATTGACTATCAGTCTATCAGTCTATACGGTCTTCTTGTAATATGGATCAGATTGTGAGGAATATACTTACACATTATTCATTGGAATGGGTATTGACAGTGGAAAAAGTTGCATCCTACTTGCAGATGTGTGGGAACCCTCTCACTGGAGTCGTTATGGGTAATAAATCTCATTTAGTATTTATGGGCTTGGGGGAGGCGTGTGTGTGCCAGACCAGACACGTCTTCTCACTTCACTCACTGACAACAACACCAACAGTTCCACCCTGCGGCATTCTGGGCTAGTTATTGCACTGTAATATCAGGATAAACTGGATGATAGTGTTCGGCTTTTTCACACCTTGTTGTGAATATGAATTATGAACCGCTGTGAAAATGAAAAACACTTGACCAAAACACAAGCTTTTTGACGAGGACAAGTGTGAGCTAAACATCTCCCCACTCTTGGTGTCTCACTCCCACACACACACACGTCTCACTCTTTGACCCTGGCAGACAAGCCAGTGATGCAGAGACACATTTATGACAGCCTAGTTCCACTCATGTTGACAGCTTGTCAACACACAGACACACAGGGAGTAATTCATGTACTTGACAGTAGTGGTTAGGGAGCATGTAGATGTGTGCATATATACTTCAAGTCGAAGTGAACCGGAGGCGAATGCAATAGCACGAGCGTCGGAGACTGAAAACAAATTGAGAGGCGGACCATATACGTGTCGATGATTTGATTTGACAATTCTGTCGACTGGCTTTGGCATTGGTCGATCATGGCGTGTTCCACCCCCAAATCGAGTGGGATTCAGCGTGTCGTCGTGCTACGCGAGTGGGATCCGCGGAGTACCAGGCAGCCACTTGCTTCGTGCGGAGCGAGCGGACAATCCGATGCATGGGTGCTGCCCGCCCGCCTGAAATCTCCTCGAGGGGAGACCCCTGACTACCACGCTCTCAAGCGAGCGCCTTTTACGCTATTTCTGTAAATTCGATATTCCTGGAATGAGCGTTTTAACGAGCCAGTTACATTTCTTTGCATTCTTAGAGATTATAGTTTTTGTTTTTTGTTCATGTTTCATGAATTGGCCAAGTTAGTAGTTAGTTTATGGGATAGGAATTCTGCCAGATGACAGGCACTAGGCGCCATTTTCTACTTCATTTGGAAGAGGACATTATCCTGAAATGAAGATTTGATTGACAGCTGCATGTCGTGATATGATTGGTTGAAATGGGGTAGAAATTTGATAGTACTAGGTGACGTCAGCAAACTGTAGATTAGTGTTATCAATGAAATCTTGAAAAATGAACTTTTGACGTGAAAAAGTGTGAAAAACTAAAGGAATTCGATTTTTGTGATTTGTTTTGCATACATCATTAAATAGGTGCACTGCATACCCAGGTATTTGAACTAAAAGAAAATAAAAGTAATTTTTGGGTTCAGCTCGACTTTAATGATTCATATAGCATTTTTTGGTTGCATCGTGGAACATTTTTAAACAATTACTTCCCTCAAACTCCACCGTTCTAGAAATATATATAAAGGGAAACATTGCTAAATGCAAATTAATAACACAGTATTACATTTTGTAGTTACTGTATACTGTGTATGTCAGAGCAATTAACCCTGATACTGAAGCATATACACGGAAATCATGTTACCATGGTAATGATGGGATTATTCGATTTATTTATGTGCGGGTAAGGATAATGTGATCACTATGCATAAGGGTATATAGACTGGTTTTCCAAAAAAAAAAAGAAAAAAAAGAGCTTAACGGGCAATCTGCAGGATTCTTGTTTTTCTTGATTTTGGAGACACCTTTGGTGACAAGTAGAGTTGCAACGATCAATCGATTAGTCGATCGACTGAAAATTAATCGACGACTAATTTGATAATCGATTTAATCGTTTTGAGTCATTTTTTTAAGAAACCTAAATCTAAATGATCTGATTCCAGCTTCTTAAATGTGATTATTTCCTGGTTTCTTTACTCCGACAGTAAATATCTTTGGGTTGTGGACAAAACCAGACATTTGAGGATGTCATCTTGAGCTTTGGGAAACACTGATCGACATTTTTTTCACCATTTCCTGACATTTTACAGACCAAACAACTAATCGATGAATCGAGAAAATAATCGACAGATTAATCGATAATGAAAATAATCGTTAAGTTGCAGCCATGGAGACAAACCGTCAGTGCACTGAGGTTTTGAACTCGTGCACTAACCCAACATAATAATAAAACTCATTCAATGTAGACTGTGGCTGATCAGTAACCTTGTGAGGGAGCTGGATTTGTGAGAGATCATGAGATCAAGATCACATGACAAATGCATCTTGCCACAGGGCCAATCTATTGGTTTGAATCTGAACCACCTGCGGTCCGCACCAATCGGCATCCTATGAGGGCGGGCTTTAGGAGTGACGCCAGCGAGAACGAGCCCGTGATAAGACAGATGGCTCATCCAATCACCTGTCAGGTAAAGTGTGACTCGTTTCCCATGTGGTTATGTGAAAACAAAACCATCCGGTAGCGTCAGGTTAGCTCATCAGCTAAGTGACAGAAAAAAACAGCTATTCAAAAGAAAAGAAAATAAATCACCATCACTCCTCATCATCCATCACCCCCCCCCCCCCCCACCCCCCCCACCCCACCACCACCCCCCCCCCCCCCCCCCCCCCACCCCGACTGCTTTTCATCTTGGGAAGGCAAAGACGATATTCACACTACGCTGTTCCGGAGGCGGAGGCGGACACTTCAGAGGCATCTCTGCTCTGAGGGATTAATGGGTTCCTCTTTCCCTTAGATTTCGTCTTGATGAAAAAGCTACTTTCTCCATGGACTTTCAGCCATGCTGGTTGGTGCTGCTCATGCTAATCGCAGAGTTCTTCTTCAGCTTATTCCAAAACACTGTTTAGGGATGCACCGATCCACATTTTTTCACTTCCCGATCCGATTCCGATACCTGAATTTGGATATCTGCCGATACCGATATTATGCCGATACCAGTATTTCTCTTGAATATACAGTATAGGCAAAGATTTGGCCAATTAAAGATTCTTTTTTTTAAATATACCTTGCAAAAAGCAGACAAAATTAAGAAAATATACAAGGCAAAGAAGGATACTATTATACATGGGCAAATTACGGCCAGCCCGCCCTCATAGGATGCTGATTGGTGCGGACCGCAGGTGGTTCAGATACAAACCAATAGATTGGCCCTGTGGCAAGATGCATTTGTCATGTGATTACGGCCACTGTGCGGCCCAGCGCTGGAATTGCTGCAACAACAAAAAAAAAAAAAAAATACACGGATTTCGATCCGATCCGTGAATTAGTGCCAATATCGGCACCCGATACCGATATTGGATCGGCCTCATCCCAAACACTGTTGCTGCTTCCAGAAATGTCAAACGCATCACTTGCTGTGCAGAAGAGAATTTGTGCAGAAGAGAATCTAAACCAGCACCTTCGTGAACTGGTGGTATATGTTGCATCATTATTGTGTGATAATTGATTGATCATCGATAGAAAGTAGCAAAACAGACTTTTATTCATATGAAGAGTTTGCAGGTTGTTGTGACTTCAACTGTGCTATAAACAGGGACGTGTGTACATGTGAATGGAGTGAACAGCACACAGCTCCATCAAAGTTCACTGTCATATTTGACACAGTTTGATTTGATGTCACATCAAATGACAAAGTGTCTAACCAGTTCAACAACATGCCAATCCATCAGTGCTGGAGACACAGAAGACACAGGATAGAAACCGGTCTATCTCTGCAATGCTGTTTGAGCGGAAAACCCCTTAACACTACCAGCCCCCTTAAGATTTACACTGTGACGCTGGCCTCGGGAATTGGAGTTCGTCACCTCCTACAAATATCGTGGTCTCTGGTTGGACTCATCCCGCTCATTTCACACACACACACACACACACACACACACACACACACACACACACCACACACATCAATAACCTCCTGGCTAAAGTCAGAGCCAGAATCGCTTTTCTGTTTCGCAACAAGGCTTCTTTCACCCACCCCGCCAAAACACACACTCGTAAAAATGACGATCCGCCCAATCTTCGATTATTTATTATGGTGACACCAGCTATAAAATGGCATGGAAGGGTCTCCTCAGCAAGCTTGATACACTCCACACACCACTCACAGGTGCACCCTTCAGAACCCACCACTGCCACCTCTACAACCTGGAGGACTGGCCTTCCCTTCGCACCAGGCGGGAACATCGCTGGCTGCAACTAGTTTACAAAACTATCCTGGGCAAATCTCCTCACTACCTCTCCAACCTCCGGCAGATCTCCCACAGCACTTAGCACCTAAGATCCAGCAACTTCATTGTGCTCATCACGTCAAAGGTCCGTACTGTACCACCTTTGGCTGTAACTTCTTCCGTGTTGCTGCTGCAAATGACTGGAATACACTACAAAACACACTTAAACTCACTACTCTCATCTCCCTCAACACATTCAAACACAACTTGTATCAGGTCATAGTGGACAGCTGTTACCTGCTGACCTGCTCTCTCTTTCCCTTATTATATACCTACAGTAAGCACACTCAGCATCTGTCCCCTTCTTGTGCATATTAGTGCTCTATTTTATTGATCTTACCTATGTACCTTTGTGTTGTTCCGTGCTGACTATGTTATTTTACATGTTACTTTGTGTATTTTATTGAATCTTGCTGGGCCCTCTTGGCCAGGTCATCGTTGTAAATGAGAACTGGTTCTCAACCGATTTTTTTACCTGGTTAATAAAGGTCAAATAAAAAATAAAATAAAAAAAATATACTGTTCTGTGCTGCAACAGAAACCTATTTAACCATCCAACAGCTAATACTGATTTGTTGTATTATTACGGTAAATACAGCAGCTTAAAAAGGAGAAATGTATCACGAAGCTGTGGAGAGACACATTTGTCCCAGTGGCCCAACTATGGACACAATTAGCTAGAGGGAATTCCACTCTTCAATAGGTGAGCAGATAGCCCCCTCTGGTGGCAAAATAGTGCTACTGAAAGCCAGCCAGCCACGCACGCACGCATGCACAGTGAGTAGAGTACATGTATTTCATCTATATTCAGTCAGCCCTGTGGGCTAGTTGAGAGTTCACAATACCACCCAGCTTTCAGAACACCACTATTACAAAACAAGTACACCAATTTATACAAACACAGAAGCACACAGAGCATCTAGGAAGAGGTCAAATGGTCCCTTTCTACTCTATGGGGTCAGAGTCCTATCTGCTCTATCTG
>NC_139630.1:28096843-28119343 GCF_964638095.1 Poromitra crassiceps
ACACATTGTGAACAGGCAGCTTAAAGCTTACAGCACGCCAACTGAACACATTGTGAACAGGCAGCTTAAAGCTTACAGCACGCCAACTGAACACATTGTGAACAGGCAGCTTAAAGCTTACAGCACGCCAACTGAACACATTGTGAACAGGCAGCTTAAAGCTTACAGCACGCCAACTGAACACATTGTGAACAGGCAGCTTAAAGCTTACAGCACGCCAACTGAACACATTGTGAACAGGCAGCTTAAAGCTTACAGCACGCCAACTGAACACATTGTGAACAGGCAGCTTAAAGCTTACAGCACGCCACTGAATACATTGTGAACAGGCAGACAGATAGTATGGAGCTTAAAGCTTACAGCACGCCACTGAACACATTGTGAACAGGCAGCTTAAAGCTTACAGCACGCCACTGAATACATTGTGAACAGGCAGACAGATAGTATGGAGCTTAAAGCTTACAGCACGCCACTGAATACATTGTGAACAGGCAGCTTAAAGCTTACAGCACGCCACTGAATACATTGTGAACAGGCAGACAGATAGTATGGAGCTTAAAGCTTACAGCACGCCACTGAACACATTGTGAACAGGCAGACAGATAGTATGGAGCTTAAAGCTTACAGCACGCCACTGAACACATTGTGAACAGGCAGACAGATAGTATGGAGCTTAAAGCTTACAGCACGCCACTGAACACATTGTGAACAGGCAGACAGATAGTATGGAGCTTAAAGCTTACAGCACGCCACTGAACACATTGTGAACAGGCAGACAGATAGTATGGAGCTTAAAGCTTACAGCACGCCACTGAACACATTGTGAACAGGCAGACAGATAGTATGGAGCTTAAAGCTTACAGCACGCCACTGAACACATTGTGAACAGGCAGACAGATAGTATGGAGCTTAAAGCTTACAGCACGCCACTGAACACATTGTGAACAGGCAGACAGATAGTATGGAGCTTAAAGCTTACAGCACACCACTGAACACATTGTGAACAGGCAGACAGATAGTATGGAGCTTAAAGCTTACAGCACGCCACTGAACACATTGTGAACAGGCAGACAGATAGTATGGAGCTTAAAGCTTACAGCACGCCACTGAACACATTGTGAACAGGCAGACAGATAGTATGGAGCTTAAAGCTTACAGCACACCACTGAACACATTGTGAACAGGCAGACAGATAGTATGGAGCTTAAAGCTTACAGCACACCACTGAACACATTGTGAACAGGCAGACAGATAGTATGGAGCTTAAAGCTTACAGCACACCACTGAACACATTGTGAACAGGCAGACAGATAGTATGGAGCTTAAAGCTTACAGCACACCACTGAACACATTGTGAACAGGCAGACAGATAGTATGGAGCTTAAAGCTTACAGCACGCCACTGAACACATTGTGAACAGGCAGACAGATAGTATGGAGCTTAAAGCTTACAGCACACCACTGAACACATTGTGAACAGGCAGACAGATAGTATGGAGCTTAAAGCTTACAGCACGCCACTGAACACATTGTGAACAGGCAGCTTAAAGCTTACAGCACACCACTGAACACATTGTGAACAGGCAGACAGATCGACCAGAGTACAGAGCCTAAAAAAAACAAAGTCAATATGCTGGTGTCTAAATACTTGGCTCAAACAGTAAAGTGCCTACCTGTTTGTATAGTTGGAGTAAAGGGCTGGGTCCACACGTTTTATACCCTGAGGGGGGAGAGGGGCAGAGAGAGAGAGATTGTATTTCTGTATTGTATTTAAAATTGTATAGATGCTTTAGAAGCAGGCGCGGACTGCATAATCGGGCACGTCGGGCAAATGCCCGGTGGCCTGGCCTGGCCTGGCCTGAAAAAAAAAGTGCTCGCAGTCAGGCCACTCACTGAACAGCAGGCCAGGCGCCGCCTACTGGTTTACTAGTGGTTTTATTACTTTATTCAGGGTTAAAGTGGGTGCATCTCATTGTAAAATTGGACTCGGCCCAAATTGGGCTTCAAAGGCCCAAATTGTGCTTCAAACGGCCCAAATCTGGCTACAAACGACCCAAATTGGGCTTCAAACCGCCCAAATCTGGCTTCAAATGGCCCAAATTGGGCTTCAAATGGCCCAAATTGGGCTTCAAACGGCCAAAAAATTTCGTCGCCGCCCTTCGGACGCTGGCACGCGCGTCGGCCCATATCGGCCTGGCCTGCTTGGTATCTAATGCCCGGCCTGAATTAGGATCCCAGTCCGCCCCTGTTTAGAAGTACCATTTATGTAACATTCTTTAAAACAAGGCAGGGATTCTCAAACAGCACTGAAACGACCGAATCAATGCTGCGATTGAACTTGTGTAAAATTCACAAGTGGACGTCTAATTAAAAGAAGTTTGAGTATGGCAGGTTCAGGACACGCACATGACTTCTTGACGTGGACACTTATATAAACACAAACACACAGATGATGGGAAGAGGAGCGGCACAGCGTCTGGCAGGAAGAGATATCATCATCAGGTGTCAGAGGAAACACAAAAAGATTGAAGACACTGTCCTTCCTGTGTCTCTGCAACCAGTCTGCTGTCAGTGTGTCCACACACACACACACACACACACACACACACACACACACACACACACACACACACACACACACACACACACACACACACACACACACACACACACACACACACACACAGAGCCCTTCCTTTGTCTCTACTGCCTCACCCTTCCTCCCACCCCTCAACTCCCCATCCCTACTCTCACTATACTGTACTCAATACCATGATATCATACATTTTACATGATTAAAATACCACATTACGCTTGCTATTTATGAACTCTTGTGTGAAACAGCGCCACTAGTGGTTCTTCTGGCTGGAGCAATAATAATAATCCCACCATTTATCAGCTTGGGGAAAACAACTATGGGATGTCTCGCGCACTGAGCGGAAGGTGAGGATGAAGAAGGAGGAGGAGGAGGAGAAGGAGATGTTTGGCAGATCTTTGGGTTCAACTCAGATGACAGCAGGAAACAGGTTTATTTGGAACATCTTTGCATAAAACACGTTGAAGAAAAGTGTGGAAATAGTACAAATGCAGAGCAGATTCACTGATGTCCTGATGAGCAGATTCACTGATGTCCAGTTGCTGACATAGTAGATATTCAATACAGTTGGCCGGGAATGTAGTGATCCAACTGTCACATAGCTTCACCCGGAAACAGTCAACAAGATGTTGTCTTTGCTAGAAACTACATAGGTTATATTCGGTTTTTGTGTGTGTGCATGTTTTTTTTTCGAGTCGCAGCTCCTATATTTGGCCATGTTTAGACATTCATAAGGATTCAATATTATGATATCTATTTCCTTCTTTATCACTCAAACCCTTCCCAAAAAGTGTGTGTGTGTGCGTGTGCGTGTGCATGTGTGTGTGTGTGTGTGTGTGTGTGTGTGTGTGTGTGTGTGCGTGCATGCATGCATAGTATACCTGCGAGCGTAGTTTCGGTGCTCTGGACAGCTTCATAATAGTGAGGTGGGGTTCAAACCCACGACTGTCTCCTTGCAGAAGACCCTGCGCCTCGAAACAACTCCGCAACAGCTCTGCAACACACACACACACACACACACACACACACACACACACACACACACACACACACACACACACACACACACACACACACACACACACACAATTTAGATTCCTTTATTACATTACATTACATCATTTGGCAGACGCTTTTATCCAAAGCGACTTACAATAACACATTTTTGTCAGCAATAGAGCTATCAACTATGCAACACAGTCTATGACAACTGCAACTTCTGTAGGGAATAGTGGTACAAGTTTAGTTTAGATTTTAGGTTAGTTAGGTTTTTTGTTTTTTGTTTTTTTTTGAGAGAAAGAAGTTAGTTCAAGAAGGGCCCAGATGGAGCCTGAAAAGGTGAGTCTTTAGTCTTTTCCGAAAGATCGGCAGTGATTTGGTCATCGTGACCGTTTATGCACCCATCAAGTAATTAGTAATTAATCCCTATTTGTATGAACTGTCTGCTTTATTAAATGGTATACAGTAGAATGTGACAGGTCATATTCAAATCAACACTTTTATTTGCAGACAGGGGGGGGGGGTATAGTAGGAACGTACGTACAATAAAAACACATGATGATAAAACTACTGTAAACTCAAGTAAAAACCACATAACATTAAAACCCAACAAAAATACAAAGAAATTGCAGCAAAAAGGATACGATAGAAACAACCATCCATTGATGAGACTAAACACGGAGACTCTTACATCGATATGACGTCAAAACAAATAAAGACCGGTGGGAGAAGAGACGGCGTGATAGAGTTCACAGGTGGGGTTCAAACCCATGACATGCAGTACAAGACATATGGAGAAGACAAATAGTGCAGATGGCTGAGCAGCTTGTAGGTAATGTGTCAATGGATAGGGGAGAAAAAGGGTTTTGCACACATATCACTTATATAATAGACACACACGTGCGAGCAAGCACGTGCACACACACACACACACACACACACACACACACACACACGCGAGCATGAATAACAAGGGCATTCAGCCACTCACACAGACAGCCGGCAAGGACAAACAAAGAGATACACAGACACATAAACACACACACACACACACACACACACACACCACCTGATAAGAGGGTTTAGAGGGAAACCACAGAGGTATTTTTGGAAGAGGAACTCTAGAAGGAGAGAAAGGTTAGTATATAATCAATACTGAGAGAGAGAGAGAGAGACAGAGACAGAGACAGACAGGAGAGGAGAGGAGGGGAGGGGGGCTGGATGGATGGAGGGCAGAGGTCAGTGGACACTGGACACAGAGACGAGGACATTAATGTGCATGATCTCTGTTGTCTCTATTGTTGTCTGTTATGTGCATTACCTTTATTTTATTTCAGTTGTATATTGTCATGTATCTATTATTTTGTGCAGTACTCGGCACATACTTGACTTCCTTGGCATTGTCCCTTATTTGCGGTGGCACCTGAATTTCCCCAAGGGCATCAATAAAGTGGCATTCTATCTTCTCACCAGTCACTGATGGTCACTGGTTCATGAACTCTTTCACATTTTTAGCCCGGGTGAAAGCAGCCAGCAGCCATCATGACATGATGAAATGTTGATGTTGAAATGAAAAGCTAAAGGAATGGTTCTGGAAGGGGCGTGGCCTTAAGACAATGTCCACTAGATGCGTTCTTTTTCTGCGTCTGGTCTATTTCTGAAGGATCCGCTTGCTTGACGAGCATGAAAATGCACTTTATTGACTTGTGAGTGATGCATAAAAGACGACTCAAACGTGTGCGGTGTACATTTCCTTCCGTTCCGATCCCGTGCTGGACATTGAGGTTTGACAAAGAGCTTGAGTCAACATTGTGTCTGATATAGTGTTAATTTTGTCGTCTATTTTTTTTATTTAGTCTTAGTCTTAGTTCCGTATGAAACGTCCTTGTAAGTCTTTATCATATTTAGTCAACCTCATCCTGTTTTTATTTAGTCAAGTTTTAGTTGACTAAAATTTTTAGCATTTTAGTCTCAGCTTACTCAAATAAAACCACAAGTATTTTAGTCTAGTTTTAGTCAACGAAAACTATTCACATTTTAGTCTAGTTTTAGTCAATATAAACGGTTGAATCTGCTGATGCGCTTGCACTAGTAGTAGTAATGGTATTTCGAAGCAGTGTTGGCAACTCTTTCCCAGGGAAAGTAGCTATTGCTGCTGACCCTGCCCACCCAGGCCAGTGTCGGTGTGCGGCGGTAGCAACGACAAGTGGACCGTATTTACAGTCCCTGCTCAGCCCGCAGCTGAGGGGAGAATGGAGGGAGGCTGGCTGGCTGTGCTGTGGGGAAAGCACTCAGACCTCTCTGGATATAACAGACAAGCAAGTAACTGTACCTTTTGGGAACACAATGCCTCATACACATATAGATAAGACCCTTAGCTAAGACTGGGCGGGTTCTGTTGTAACTACTGTAAATGTTTTTAAGACAGATAAATGTCAGCTAGATCTATGATGCTGCAGCACAGGAAACTGAACTGCTGCATTGAGGGGGGGAAACAGTCTATAATTAGTGTTCATTTTGTCATCTATTTTTAAATTTTGTCGTAGTCTTAGTCCTGTGTCAAATGTCCTTGTTAGATTTTATCATGTTTAGTCAACCTCATCCTCTTTTTGTTTAGTCAAGTTTTAGTCGACTAAAAGTTTGAGTATTTTAGTCTCGTCTTAGTCAATGAAACTAAAAGTCTGAACATTTTAGTCTCGTCTTAGTCTTGGGGGAAAAAGGTAGTCGACTAAAAATTTTCATCATAGTATTCGTCGACGAAATTAACACTAGTCTGATATTCACAGACGACAATGCTTTAGAAAAATCTATAAGATTCAAAAAGTATCTACAAAGTATCATTATACATCATGTAGATCCTTGTGGATCTGTCTAAAGATTATCTATTGCATTCTCCAATTTATATCAAGCCCGGAGCCGCTAGCCTAGATTGCCTTTCAAGATCTGTCTCAGTGAGCTTGGACAACACTAATATTCCAAATATATAATTTGTGGGGGTTTGTGCAATTATTGGGGGGTCAGCCCTACAGTATGTTCCTTCAGCCCTATGTTCCCTCAGCCCTATGTTCCCTCAGCCCTATGTTCCTTCAGCCCTATGTTCCCTCAACCCTATGTTCCCTCAGTCCTATGTTCCCTCAGTCCTATGTTCCCTCAGCCCTATGTTCCCTCAACTCTATGTTCCCTCAGCTCTATGTTCCCTCAGCCCTATGTTCCCTCAACTCTATGTTCCCTCAGCTCTATGTTCCCTCAGCCCTATGTTCCCTCAACTCTATGTTCCCTCAACTCTATGTTCCCTCAGCCCTATGTTCCCTCAGCCCTATGTTCCCTCAGCTCTATGTTCCCTCAGCCCTATGTTCCCTCAGCTCTATGTTCCCTCAGCTCTATGTTCCCTCAGCCCTATGTTCCCTCAACTCTATGTTCCCTCAGTCCTATGTTCCCTCAGCCCTATGTTCCCTCAACTCTATGTTCCCTCAACTCTATGTTCCCTCAGCTCTATGTTCCCTCAGCCCTATGTTCCCTCAACTCTATGTTCCCTCAGCCCTATGTTCCCTCAGCCCTATGTTCCCTCAGCTCTATGTTCCCTCAGCCCTATGTTCCCTCAGCTCTATGTTCCCTCAGCTCTATGTTCCCTCAGCACTGTGTTCCCTCAGTCCTATGTTCCCTCAGCCCTATGTTCCCTCAGCACTGTGTTGCCTCAGCTCTATGTTCCCTCAGCCCTATGTTCCCTCAGCCCTATGTTCCCTCAGCACTGTGTTGCCTCAGCTCTATGTTCCCTCAGCCCTATGTTCCCTCAGCCCTATGTTCCCTCAGCCCTATGTTCCCTCAGCACTATGTTCCCTCAGCTCTATGTTCCCTCAGCCCTGTGTTCCCTCAGCCCTATGTTCCCTCAGCCCTATGTTCCCTCAGCTCTATGTTCCCTCAGCCCTATGTTCCCTCAGCCCTGTGTTCCCTCAGAATCAGAGCCAGCCCTTCCATACTGTGGTTAGGGTTAGGTTAGGTTGCTTATTTCTGGATGTGTTACCCAGAGCCCTGACCACAACTGTTTCAAAGAACACAGGGGCTTTTTTTCCACGGCTATCTAGGTTAGCCTCTGGCCATCGCCCGTCTACTGCATGTCTGATCTTTCTGACATTAAAGCTGCAGTAGACAATATTATTGCATTATAATTTTGGTTGTAGGTCTGACAAAAAAAAAAAAAAGCAGGGTAGAACATAACTAGCCAATCACAGCCCACAAAAAAGGGTATTTCGGATTCTACTCTCTGTTAGCATTCCATTGACGATGTTTAAAACTGCATACTGCAGCTTTAAGATAAGGAGAGTGATTGGGTAGAAATGTTTCTATTTTTCAATTTATTTATTTATTTATGTATTTATTTCAGGTAGTGTCTATGTCTAAAATAAATCAAAAAGATTATTTTAAGATCTGTGTTTGGTCCTCTAGAAAAACAATTGGTTAGTTAGGTTAAGAATCAGCTTGTAGTAGGATTATGTTAATTGTGTGTGTGTGTGTGTGTGTGTGTGTGTGTGTGTGTGTGTGTGTGTGTGTGTGTGTGTGTGTGTGTGTGTGTGCGTGTGTGCGTATGTGCGTGTGTGCGTGTATGTCGCGAGAGCATCAGAGTGAGAATCATCTTGTTAGCATGTTAGCTTAATGTTGTGCCAAAGACGCAAAACACACACATACATGCAGATGCCCGTGCACATGCCCTCACAGCACACAATGCATATACAAGTTGACGTATATGTAAGAAAACGAAGTACACGTGTGCACACACACACACACACACAGTATGCAGTATGCACAGACACACGTTGCAGTGAAGAGGTTTGAAGGAATGACATGCCAGAAGTGGGGCAGGTATCAGTGAAACAAACACAAGAGGGATGAGAGGAGAGAATCAATTACGTACTTGGCCCAGGCCTTGTTTACCCCCTGGCCTGCTAGTCCTGGACTAAAGTATGGGTTAGACCCCCTCTGAATAGGCCATTGGGTGATGATAATACACTACTAAGGTCTCCCAATTAAGCCACAAGAGTTTGTTTAGCCTTGTAATCGGTGGTGTCGCAAAGCATTTAAGCATACTGCCCTTGAACTGGAAGGCCCGAGTTCTAGCCACCATGACACGCAGCGAGCATCCACCCTGCCGAAGTGTCCTTGAGCAAGACACTGAACCCTACTGCCTCCTGTGCTGCTGCTGTAGCTGACCCTAAGCTCTGACCTCCCGGTGGCGGGAGGGAAGCCAAGCAACGGACTTCTCCTTTCGGGGGATCGGTACAGCGTCACCAAAAGGGTTTTACAATGCAATCCACCGGCGGGATAAATACAGTGCGAAAAGCCCTTAAGAGCATCGTAACTGAAAGCTACAAACAATATACCAGACGTATAACAATGTAATCCAATACGGCTTCACAGTGAAGGGAGGAGAGTTGAAGGAGAGCAGGAGGAGAAGACGGGAGAGGAGAGAGAGAGAGAGAGAAACGCTAAGTGATGCCACTGACCTGACAGGCTGTCCAGAGTGTGTTTGTGTTGTCCGGGGGCCAGCGTGATAAACACCACCTCTTTCCTGAACTGACCCATCCCTGAGAAGGGCAGCACCAAGTCCCGCCCACCCAGCAGCTCAGCCAATGACGGCTCGACCTGCGCCAGCACAGTGGCCGCCCTAAAAAAGGAAATACACACATCAATAAAGCCGACGACAACACACACAGAGACACACACGCACACCAATGCACTATTTAATCCCCTTTCTCCCTCCCCTCTCATATTACATAAGTGAGAATCTACGTGATCACTAATGACACAATCTTCTGCTTGATATAAATTAAGCATCACTATCATCAAATAACATGCTCTATATCTCTATATCTCAATAAGCAGTGTCACTGAATACCCAAAAGCATTAATTGTTCCCAATGAAATGTTGGAGTAACAGCTTCTTTCTTTTGCATCTGTTTTTCGCCACAAATTAGCCAGCCACAATGTGGGCAATCGCTTTTTACACATTTTCTTCAGTTTACCTAAAATATTATAATTATTAGCATATTAGCATGGCTCGCCTTCCTCATTAAACCAAGGGTCACTCACGGCACGGCAAGGTACGTAGGTGACCTGGCAGCCGCTTGGGTTTGACTGAGGAATAGAGCGCATAAGTCCCTCCCCTTCCGCTGTCCCACATGGCACCTTATTTCAGAAACAACATGTGCGTAGTCAAAACTAGAGACCAGGGTAGGAAATTAACCTTTTTAAACGAGGGCTATTTTTGCCCCTGTGAAATATATTCCAGGGGCAGTTTGGATCATTTCCAGGGCACCGCCTCCTCTGGTCGGTCGGGGGGGCACCTGTTCGGTGCGTAAGGGAACAGGTGGGAATAGCGTGATCCTCCCACGTGCTACATGCTGCCGGTGAAGCTCCCCGCTGTCAGGTGAAAAGAAGCGGCCGGCAACTGTGCATGTGTCGGAGGAAGCATGGCGCTAGTCTACGGCTCTCCCCAGATCGCCAGAGGGTGGAACAGCGACCGGGGAAGCAGGGGGAAATTGGCCAACTACAATTGGGGAGAAAGTGGGGGGGGGAAATGGGAAGAAAAGAAAAAAAGAAAATCTGTTCTTACTGTCCACATTCAGGTTGTGTATAATACTACTGCTATCTGAGAGGGACTTATCTTCTGGAAAGGGAGGGACGTATGCTTGATCTACAAAGAATTACAGTCTCTGTGATGATCATCATATCCACACTTCCTTCCTGCATTGGTGATAAGCATTATTGTTGGGGTCTAGACTAGGGCTGTGAATCTTCACTGGCCTCACGATTCGATTCGATTACGATTCATCTGTCAACGATTCGATTCGATTCGATTAAACGATGCATCGCGATGCATCTTAAATCGATGCATCACTTTTTCCCAATACATGATTTATTTTTTCTCACTTTCTTTTTTCTCACTGTGTGGCTACTTTTAAAATAAAAGTGCATTTGGAATTGCATTGTATTATGATCCATAATTAAAATAAACAACTGCATGTACTTACATTCTTTCTTATTTTTTTAATAATCGATTTTTGATATTTGTTAATCGATGCAGAATCGTGCACGTCCGCATCGCGATGCATCTTATAATCGATTATTTTTGACACCCCTAGTCTAGACCTGAAATCATTGATAGGCCTATCTATCGTACTGAGAGGAAGAGATAAGATAGAAGTTGTATCTGCAACATCCTAATAACTTGTCACTGCAGAAAGCTGACTTTAATTCTATTATATATCACCCTGTCTTCAAGGTCAGCTGAGTCTGTATTCCAGCTTCACATCCCTAAACAAATATGAGTTTGTTTGGCCTTCTAATCCATGGTGTTGTACGGCAGCATGGTAGAAAATGTATTTTGAGAGGAACTTTGAGAGGTTTAATTGAAGCTCAATATTTTAGCTATTGTAGTGTTTGTGTAAAATCCAGGAAGAGCAAAAAGGAAGCCATGGTTCCAGGAAGGAGGTATGTGTTGTAATGCAACATCCGTAAGTCTCCTATAGACTCTAGACAAAAAATAATCTGTCACTTTAAACTGTAAATGTGTATGTGTGTGTGTGTGTGTGTGTGCGTGCGTGCGTGCGTGCGCGTGCGTGCGTGCGTGTCCACTCACAGGTCTACTTGCTCCTGATTGGCGAGGTGGGCGACTAGTAGCGTGATGTGCAGAGTGGGGGCAGGGATCATGGCTTTGGCCAATCGGGGCTCCTGCTGAAGCACCGCCTCCTGGACCTCAATCACAGCTGAACTGATCTGTCATTGGACAAATGTACCTTCAGTCACCAACAGCGCTGACTTACAACATGTATAGGGGAGACAGACGGTGTCAGAGAACTTGCTGGGACAGCTTCTGCAATACAACTCGATAGATGATGACCTCAGGTTAATCAATGTCTACTCTGAGGAGCTTTTTAGTCAATAAGCATTAAGATTTAAGTTGCCATCAACCTCCACATAATTGAATCTTGAGATATTTTTTTCTCTATATAGATTTCCTCCTAATCAACTGTTTCAATCAGCTGACATCTAAGTATTGATTGAGCTACACTGAGCAAGTCCCAAACAGCCAAAAGGAGAATTCAAGGGATGTCTAAAAGTGCCTCTATCATCTTCTCCTCCAATATTGTGGAGGCAGGGAGAGGCAATAGGGACCTTAGCCATCAGTTTCTGGGTCACAAAGAAAAGAATAGGAAGAAGAAAATATTTTCAGGTCAGGTCAGCTGAGGCTAGCAATACCTACTATTCTCAGAACAATGATCAATTTGACCATTAGGTAAAAAAAAATACAAATAAATAAATAAATAAATAAATAAAAGGAATTAGCTATTATTATTATTTATTTATTTTGCTAATGGGCACAATTGAATAGTAGTTCCTGACCTGTGTGTTAGTGATGGGGATGGAAACAAAATAGTTGGGTCGCTGGCTCTCTTTCTTTATCTTTATCTTCTTCTTCTCTGCATCCTCCTCGCTGTCCACGTGCCCTCTGCAGTCTCCTCTCTTCCTCTTTCTCTTCTTCTGTGTTGGCTCTGAGTCTGGGCTGGCGACTGGAGAGACAGGGCAAAGATATTTGACATTTAGGACAAGCCCACTGCATAACAGAACTCTTCAATTCACATTGAATTAGTGAATTCAACGTTTCTCTGCCATTTCTCTGAAAACAGCTTTTTAGCACTCCCCCAAAACCACCGGGTAACGCTAGTCACAAGCTAACAGCTGGATAATAGAAAGACGAGAATTTGAAACACACTTGCCTCACACTCACTAATAGGGCAACTAAACCCTCAAATGTTATTCAAATGATATTTTCCATGTCTTGGATGATTCAATTAGACAGTTGTATGAACATTTACACTTCTTTCCAGGCACTAGAGGTAGTCTGGGAAAATATCGGTCAGTCAGTCCAAAATCAATCAATTGTACTAGTTCCAGATAGTTATGAGTCTAATAGGTGGCCAGTTACTGCCACCTACTGTACATCATGATGCATTATACATATAGCTACTCTGCAAGGCAGTAACAGCTCAGACTCTAAACTGTCTAATATTGGGTATCAGTGGTAGTGAGTCAGGAAGGCAGTTAGCCAGTCTGCATTGATGGGGGGGATCCAATGTACATACATCCTAGCTCCTTCCAAGCAGAAGGGCTGGCCAAAGAAAATGGAAACTCTGACATAAAAGTGTCTGGATTATCAGCTGACGGTAGTGTTTTCTTCATCATCTTCCTCCTCTCTCTCTTTATCCTCCTCTTCATCTGCCTCTCCTTCGATCTATCTGGAGCTGCATACAAAAACAAACACAACATACATAAACATAAATGGGCACAAATAAAAAAGCAAGCACACACATACATGAACACAAAAACCCACACAGAGGCTGCATTCATATTACACACTTAAACAAAATCTCTAGGAAATGGGGTGTAGAAAAGGGTCCATAATGGCCCACCATCAGGCCTGTTCTTGGGGCAACTGACGCCCACGAACCAACACGCCAACGACGTAATGATGATGACACCGCCGTGACATCATCAATGATGATGTCAGAGTTCACCTGTGAGGTCATCAGCGATGTCAGACGGTCTAGGCTGACTGTGATGGCAGACGGGACTTTATGAGGTCACCGATGATGTCATACCTCCCCGGACGTTGTGACATCACCAACGATGTCATACACCAAATGTGGGGTTATATAACAAGGTGTTGTTCTGTTATGATATGCATTCTCTCTTGTATTCTTGTTGGTCCTGTTTCCCTTTCTGTATACGACGTATACTGCTTCTGCCTGATACTCAATAAAGATAGCCTGAAAAGACATCTCTGTGGTTCTAACCGATCACTGCCCGTGAGCCCTCACATACGATCCAGCACACTTCATACTTCACCCAAGGCAAGCACACAAGCTTCCTTATGATTCAAGAACAAAGTACGCCTTCTTCCAGATAGCTGAAAGGCTAGGCCCATGACCAGTCCATTACAAATAATTAGATGTTCTTTTACCCACTGAACAAAACATGTCTTACCCTTTTACAGGAATAAATTCCCCATGATGACGCATGACGTTTAGTTGATACAGATTTACAAGAGATTTAACTCCATACAGTTGTTTGTTTTGTTCCATGCTTTAGCGGTGGTTACTAATGTTAATTCATGGAAAACAAAGCTCTTTGAATTAACCGATTGATTGTTAACTGCCACAGCTTTCCCTATATACTGTCTCGGCGGTGTGGGCAGATTCGAGGGTCTGGACCCACTGGCAACTTACATTCCCACTGCCTAAATTAAAAAAAAAAAAAAAAAAAAAAAAAAAAAAAACTACACAAGCAAAACAGATAGTCAGTCATTTATACTTACCAGGCACCACGGAGGGTTCGGTCTCAGTCACACTGAGCTGGGTCTCGCTACTAACTGGGTCCATCTGACCTCCTTTCACCATGGCGCTCCTCATCTCCATCCCGCTCTCCTGTCCAACTGTTACTGCACCTTCATCACCATCGTCGTCAGAGGCAACAGCTGCGATCTCCATGTTACAGGAGACAGTGGCAAGCTGCATGCAACCTGTCAGCTGCTGAAGGAAGGAGTATGTTAGAATGCAAAGAGGATTCATACATCACCATCATCCATGTATTATAATGTTTTGGTACACTGGAGGACTCCTCTCCTCCTCAACATTTCCCATTCCCTCCCCACCTCATCACTTTCCTGCTCTCTCCTCTCTCACATTCCCCCCGCTCTCCCTCCCCACCTCCTCCCTTTCCTGATCTCTCCTCCCCCACTATTCTAAAGCATGGCACCCATTCTATTCTATATTTTCTATATTTCTCCATCATATGATTGTTCAATGTGTTATTATTACTACTGTAATTTGCTACTGTTGTGTCAGCTAGAATTAGCTAGACATATTTTCTGTGAAGCCCTCTGAGACATGCTTTTGAATTAGGGCTATACAAATAAACTTGACTTGACTGCGAGTGTTGATTTCAAGACTTATTTCATTTCATTTCATTACCTTGACTTTGGTCCGGTAGGTTAGCTTTGGACTGAGGTAATACCTCATACAACTATGATGCAGCCTCAGGATTGGCCGTTGATAGACAGCAAAGACGCTCTGTACACAAGCACTTCTCATACAACAAGTCGATATGAGACTGACACTGGCGCGGCCGAGGAACATGGCATAATATCACATTCCAAAGTGTGACAAATAAAACGACAGTTGCATGTTTAGCCTAAAACAATATCTAAAACAAAAACAAACAGCTGCTGCTGCAGCTAGCTAGCCCAATAACGTTAACGTACCTGGGAATTTGGGGGGGGGGGGGGGGGATCAAACATTAGCTAGTTTAACGTTACTCGGGGGTAACGCTAGCTAGTTGCTACAACTTCCATGTCCAGCCACCTGTTGAGATGAATCAAACGCCATGCTGAAAAGATGTCAGATGTTGAGCTCACCGCTGGCTAAACGTAGCTAACCGTAACTTAAGCTAACTGTAGCTATGGTGCTAGCTAGTCAGTCTAAAATGGGATATCTCACTTTAGTATCGTATGTGTTGTTGGTGGAGAAAGCTTATCGGCCCGTCAGTGAACAGAAAACAAAGTCCCCAACATCAAGCAGCATGTGCTGCTCCGTTTGTAAACAACCACGAACACAGAGAGCCAGAGTAATCGATAACTAGAGTTGGGTGGACTCATTGGACTTCATTCTTGTTGTTACCAAACAGCTATTCATTCGGTACAAATAAAGATTCAACCTTGGACATTAACGTACAGATTGCATTAAAATGAACGTTATAATAACAATTTAAGTAGAAACAACGAACAATATGGGAAAATAGTGACATACCTGTCTATCTGGAGCTCTGGCTCTGCTGCTTACGCCTAGGTCATGGCGCATTCAAGTACTCCTAATAAACTCGTAAATACTGTTTTAATCGTACCGTCATGGTTCATTCAGGTGCTCCTCATATTTTTTTTTAGGATTATGATTATTCTTATCCTTATTATTAGAAGGTCCTGGGTTCAAATCTCAGCCCTGGCCTTTTGGTATGTGGTCCAGCTTCTATCCTATCCACATTCCAAAGACATGCAAGTCTGGTG
The DNA here is from genome assembly GCF_964638095.1 of Poromitra crassiceps. Lineage (NCBI taxonomy): Eukaryota > Metazoa > Chordata > Actinopteri > Beryciformes > Melamphaidae > Poromitra > Poromitra crassiceps. Next base: position 28,112,550 of record NC_139630.1, read on the forward strand.
ATTGGTCAATTGTAGTATATTGCCCATAGGTGTGAATAGGTCGTCATAGGAGTAAATGGGTATGCACAAGTCATGATTAAATGATGAGGATAATTATTATTATTGCATATTACAGTATGTGAGGTGATAGCACTAATGTTTTCAGCAGCCAGTATTTGTCATATTTACATGTTCATCAATGTGCATTGTCCCTGCTCAAATAAATGAATTTTATTTATAAATAAATAAATTCATCATTTATAGGCTACTATACAAAAATAAAGCCAGTATTTGCCAGAAATAAGTATTTTACTCATACACAAGTAATTTCATTGATAAGTGCTCTGATCTCTACTTGACTATAATCATAATAAAATCAGCAGTTGATCTGCTAAACTAGATAAAGCTTTGACAACACCTGGAGTGAGTTCCTGAGGTGAGGTAGCCTCCAATAGGGAATAGGCCTACAAAAATATTTCCACTATATTCAATGGAGCTAATGCATAGTGCAAACGTACCTTCACTTGAGTGTATGTCTTCAATGTCTTGGTAACCACAAAGGAAGTAAAAGTGAAGTAAAAAATAAAATAAAAACACACCTGGCAAAGTACTCAAAATGTGTCTCCAGAACCACATTTTCCATGTCCCCCCCCCCCCCCCCCCCCACACACCCTGGTAGAAAGCGCATTTTAATCAAACCATTTCTGTGAGAATATTAAATGACCCAGACAACAATGACCCAAGCAACTTAACACATCATAGGTGCATCGGTTTATTTGTATAGTATTTTTCATCAAGCCACAGAGATCAAACAGCAGTCTAACAGTGAAGACTTGTGTGTGAACTGGAGAGCAAATGTTACAGTGCTGACTTCTTTCATTTCTTATTTTCAGTGGAAATGATTAATTGTTATGCATTAACAGTGTATAGATTTTATCCATCAAATACCACAAATCTCAAATTTTGCCCTTTTCTCCTATAACTACTGCCTCTAGGTTTTACTTATATTTTATTATTATTTTTATTTTTATTTATTTTTTGCCTTGCAATGATGTTTTAATGGAATTTTGGGGAAAAATCTAGTTAGTTACTTGTGAACCATTCATTTCTGAACATCTCTAATGTAAAGCTGTTGCAGCTTCATCAGGTAGTACACAATGTATTTCTGTTAGTCAAACATGCAAGATACTGTTGAAATAGTAAACCAAACACCCACTATGAAACATTTAAGCGAGTGTCAAGCCGAACTGTGACAGATGGAGGGAATGCAGGGTCTCTTGACAAATAATAGGCTCGGTGTTGTTAGTCTCTTCTGAATCACAAAATATCAACTAACTCAGGCTTGAAGCATAGCCACTTAAAACCAAACCCCTGAAACACATTGTATGTGACTGCACACAACCTATGCAGAGAGTAGAACCTCTTGAAGCACACAGTAGAAACGTCACCAACTACTGCAATCTAATACTCCCATACCCACCTCAACAAATCTGTCAAGGCAACAGAGCCGTGTTATTGTCTAACCTTTATTTGACAGCTAAAATGGTCAAGCCTTGAAACAAGAACACAAACTTAAAAAAAAGAAGTATGGAACTACTGCTATAGTGCAGGAGAACATGGAGCAAAAAACAAAACAAAAAACAAAATAAAAACAACCAAATAAGCAAGTACAAACAAAACAAAACCAAAATGATCATTGACATTTGATCGGTAAAAACAGTAGGATAAATACACATTAGGTAGTTTCATTGCATTCGTGTTTTGTTTTTTTCTCTTTCTCCTTTTCACTTTAAAGGCTCAGTCACATTGGACCAGTCAGTCAATACCCTGTCAGGGGCTACAGAATATGCAGTGTTACTTCAAAAGAACATTCTAATAGAAAATGGTAGTCGCTATTGTACATAAAGAAGTTTAAACCGTACACTCATAGCCATGACCATAACAGTATGAAAGAGGGAGGTTTCATTCGAAAATTGCAACAGTCACTTTTATTTTTTTTCCATCCTCTTGTTCATTTTTTTAAATCTTTTCCTAGAATCTTGCTCTCCCCTGTGTCTTTTTCTTCTTCTAAGCCATCTAACCGAAGTGGAGAGTAAATTAACAACAACTGGTAAAGGGGGAGGGTTGCAGGGAAAAGGTGCATTCCAGGGGGAATGGGAGGGACTTGTACATTACCTGCCAGAAAGCTATCAGCCTTATTGCATATGGTAGCAGAGTAGTAGGGCGTCTGGCTGTCGCTGGGGTCCCCAACAGGCTGAGCCACAAGGTGGCGGCTGGGCTCCAGCGGATCAACCTCCGCCATTTCCCCCCCCCCCCCAGCATGTAGTGGTGGTCGTCCAGGCCGGCTTGGCCCAAGGGCATGAGGTCGACGGGCCTACCCAGCAGGTCCTCCGCCTGGGCAGCAGCGGCCGACGGCTAGGTCAGCTCCTTGATGAGAGAGGGTTCCTTGGCCTCCTCTGGCAGCTGCTCCTCGTTCTCCCGGGGGAAGATTCCCGGACTCTTTCCGCAGCTCTCAGCCATGGAGTGAGCGTTGGAGTTGGATGTGGTGCAGTCGAAGCCATAAGATGCCACAGAGTTGGCTGACTGAGGGGTGGCACCACCTCCATCCTCCTCGCCATTATTATTATTTATTTATTTTTTATTATGGTTTGCAGACCCAGATTTTTTTGTATTATGTTGATGACTGTGCTATGGTTGTCTTGTGACTGTCCTGTTTGTCTTGTCTGTACACGGCACAAATTGCTGGCAGAAAATAAAGACCTTTTAATTGAATTGAAATAATGGGCAATACAGCCACAAGACCACCATTAACACCAGCAGCACTAGTACCCATACTATGACCACTTCCAGGGCAACCAACCAGGGGTGTAGGCAGAAATTCAATTATGGGTGGGCCTGGACAAAATTGGTGGGGCAATTGCATGACGAAATTTTGCACGGAACACGCAAAATTCCTAGATGTCATGAAGTTGTCATGCATTAGACTCTGGAGATGATGTGCCCTGCGTTTTTAAGCTACAAAACCATTGGCTAGCAAGGCAGCAGCAAGTTTGCCTCTAGAAAACAACCAATAAAAAAAAAAAAAAAAAAAAAATTGGGGTGGGCCAGGGCAAGAAGTGGGTGGGCCTGTGCCTACCCAGGCACACCCGTAGATACGCCCCTGCAACCAACGGCTGTCTTTACTACCGATACCACGATGACTGTCAACATCACTTAGCCCCTGTCATTACCACCACTTCTACGGCCAATGCTACCAACCCTACCAGAACCACTGCCCCAATCATCTCCTCCACCATGACCAATAGTACCATCACCACCCCTACCAGAACCACTGTCCCAATCAACTCTTCCAAAATGACCAACGACCACCGGCACCAGCGCCCTGGCCATTTCCACCGTCACTACTGCTACTCTGACTGCTGTACTTCAGTAGTGTTGAGCGTATTTGAGCGACTGCCTGCTCGTTTTTTGAACAGCTCAGCAATCCCTGCGTGTCGTGGTAGAGAACGTTAACATCCAACACGATATTCTGTTTGATAGTATTGGGCCATGTTGTCCGGGGGGCAGTTACGTAGTCGGCCTTGTGCGTGTGGTTCATCATCACCAGAATGACAGGTTTATCATCTGTTGACAACAAAAGGAAGGAGAGGAAATATGAGATAGAATTTTGGAGTAGAGTTTGTGGAATAAGGTTAGGTGGAGGAGGTGACAGATTATCGCCATTTTTTTTTTGTCTTGCCACAAAAGGATGAAAAAGTACGAGCTTGGAATTACAAGTTTCTATCTGGGTGGAGTCAGATACTGAGCAACAACCATCTGGCAAAACCTTTATGCACTTTGTCTTTTTAAAGATTTAAAACAATATTCCCCTTAGTTTTAACGTGGGTTATTCAGCAATTGACCACCATGAAAACCAGAATATGTAGAGGACGGACTCAGGATGCTTTGTCTTCAAAGCCTGATATGGTGTTGAATCTGTTCACAAACGTGTTAAGCCTTTGTTCACACCATAGGCAGAACATAGGCAGAACTGAAGCTTGAGGCAGACTCAAGCTGAACTGACGCTTTAACCGTCACACCAGGAGCAGTCTCTTTTCACCCAGCGTCTTGCTCGGCGTGCCTTGAACCCGCCCACAACTCCCATTGAATTCATGCCTGGCAGCTTCAAGCTTCACGCGGCACGCTTGAAAAATAGGACCGAAATCCTGAACGATCGCTTGAGCAAGGCGTGAGCGTGCCTTGAGCGTGACATTTGTCAAATGTCAGGTGGAACCTCGTACTTCCAAGCTCATAAAATGGCAAATCACAAACAAATTCAAAGCAATTTGTACTTCAAATATTGACAATATGAAAGCAAACGTTGCTGTTACCTCGAATATCACCCATGGCAGCCTCCACATCTGACACAGCGCGTGAACTGATTGGACAGAAGACAATGACAACCTGGCAATCCTGGCTATCGCTGCTCTCCACCAGCTTGAAGTGGTTCTGAGCCTTGATCTGGTCTAGCAGGGTTCTATGGGAGCCAAAGGTTTGACCACGTACAAGCGACTGGACCTGGACCGTCGCTTTGGCTAGACCCGGACCAAGTACTGTAGGGAAACAATTATTAGAACCCGGAGCATGTACTGTAGGGAAACAATGATCAGAACCCGGACCATGTACTGTAGGGAAACGATGATCAGAACCTGGAGCATTAACTGTAGGGAAACAATGTTCCGACTGAAACACATTTATACATTTACAAGAGTTCACTGAACCTGTGGACACATGTTGAGACAATGACACATGACAATCTCTCTAAGCCTATAGGTGCTTCTGAGAAGTTAGTAAAGGGACACTCACCTGTCTGATACGCCACTGGAGATGACATGGTGAAGGATGCTGACATCTCCTCTCCTAATGAGAAAGACAGCATTCACCATCCATGGCAAGTGTTTTTTTTATGTTCTGATTTATTGGATTAAATAGATTTCAATATGAAATATGTATTAAGCAACAGATGTGTTTTAAATGTGTTGATACAAAACAAACCTTTATTATAAGTTGTGGTGGAAGCTCAAAGTGGCAAATACATTATTGTCCATCATGTTCATCAGTAACATGTTACTTAAAATTTGTAAGTAATAATTTGTACACTAAAAACCCAGATTGGGGCTACAACACCATTATACAGTAGCACATGTATAATGTAATGTAGTAATGTAGTTTTGAAAAAGATCAAAACAATAATTCTAACATTAAAGGTAACTGTTCACTATTGGTACTTGATAGAAAATCCTTCACATAACAGTTTAATTTTACTGCCATGTTTATATCATGAGAGTTTGAAGTGGAAGTAAATAAGATTTACCTTGCGAAAGACGGGCAGGAGGTTGGGTGTAGTCACCAGTAGCAGAATTCTTTCTTGAGGTATTTGTCTTGCCTGACCAAACACCTGCAACAGAAAATTGCACGATGCTCTTACAGTAATATAGCTCCTCAAATAAAACAAAATCCTATTAAAATCTACTATTTTTCAAATACAATTGATATATAGGCTACCACCTGAGCAAATAAGGGGCCGATTATAAGGTGGAAGTGTGCACAGTTGGGTAGAAAAATTGTCCCGCAACCAAAACGGATTCAGTCTGGACTACCGTCTATACAGCATGTGTCCATCAGAACCCAAAGAACATACCCCCTCTCTGCTGATGACTGGCACATACGTTAAAGCAAAAGCTCGTTAGAATTTTTAACATTTCTCTTTGAACCTTCGGTATCACTTGCTGCAAGCTAAAAACTTAGCTATTGGCTGCAGCGAATCCCATTACATTGAATGAAGAATGCTGAGAATGCTACTGTAAAATACAATTTTGTGATCACCTGAAACTGACACTCACCTCCCTGATAGGACTCTGGAGGTGACGCATTGTATTTGGAGTCAAATCTCCCCTCCTCTCCTAATGAGAAAGACAGCATTCACCATCTACAGCATGTTTTAACCACCTTTCAATCAGAGCCAGATGCATTTATATTTACTACGTGCTTTAAAATAAACAAAGAAAGTTAAAGTAAAATGCTACATGTCGGAGTTTTCTCTTATATCATGAGAATTTGAATTGGAAAAGATTGACCTTGTGTTCCTGAGAGATGGACATTCGTTTGGGTGGTGTGGAGTCCCACAGCAGAACTCGTGCTTGAGGTCTTTGTCTGGTCTGACATAAAGCCTGCAACAGAAAATAGCACAATGCTCTTCTGACTGTAACTCAAAATGAAACAAAATCATATTAAAATGGACTATTTTTCAAAAGCCTACATGAAGGAAATGTCCAAGCAAATCATGGAGAGAATATATGGTGGCAGAGTGGACAGGTGGTTAGAAAAATTTGTCCTGCAATCAAAACATCACAGCTTCAGTCTAGACTATCATCTGTACTGTACAGCATGTATCGGCTATAGTTATGCTTTGATTTATCCAATTTAGCGTGCTTTACTCTACAATTGGCTGGCTGGGCTGTAGTCCAGTAAACCAAAGGATTTTCTTGCTAGGCTTGGGTGAATGTTTTCACACTCTTGATGTAGGTCATTATCGGAGGACTTTAAAGTTACGTCAGGAGACTCATATAACCTTTGTCCGATTTCCGGTTAGGATTTTTGGCATATTCCTCCAGCAGATCAATATGAGCGTCAAGGAATGTCTGGACATTAGACATCTGGGTCTTCAAGTCCCTCAGGATGAGCAGGTAGTCTTTCAGCACGCCATTCTCAGTTAGAGCAGCTGGAGAGAGAGGAGAGAGAGACAGAGAGAGAGAGAGAGAGAGAGAGAGAGAGAG